>NW_025336635.1:1267128-1315725 GCF_004798865.1 Varanus komodoensis
ATAACTTAAGCGCCACCGCAGAGAAAGCCCTCCTCCGAGTACCCACCCTCCTAATTTCCTTCATGGAGGGTTCCCGGAGAAGGGCCTCTCCCGCGGATCTCAAGGGGCAGCCGGGCATATATGGATGTAAGCGCTCCTTCAGGTAACCAGGACCCAAGCCGTTTAGGGCTTTATAGGTCATCACCAACACCTTGAATTGGGCCCGGACTTCAATGGGAAGCCAGTGAAGCTGACGGAGGACTGGAGTCATGTGAACACAACGCCCAGTCCCCGTCAGCAGCCTGGCAGCTCTATTTTGAACCAATTGAAGTATCCGGACCGTCTTCAAGGGTAGCCCCACGTAAAGCGCGTTACAGAAGTCAAGGCAGGAAGTCACCAGCGCGTGTGTCACCGTCGCCAGGCAGTCGTTCTCCAGATAGGGGCGCAGCTTATGAATCAGCCGAAGCAGAAGGAAAGCGCTCCTCGCCACCGCTGTCACCTGAGCTTCCAATGAAAGCTCCGGGTCGAGGAGCACTCCCAAGCTGCGGCCCTTGTCCCTAAAAGGGAGTGCGACCCCATTCAGGACTAGGTCAAATCCACCCTCTCCGAAGCCCAATCCGCCAACCAACAGGACCTCCGTCTTGTCTGGATTGAACTTCAGTTTATTGGCCCTCATCCAGCCCATTACCTCAGCCAGGCACCGGTTCAGCACAGCCACTGCCTCAGCTGGATTGCTGGAGAACGAGGGGTAGAGCTGGGTATCATCAGCGTACTGATGATTCCGCAGGCCACACCTCCTGATGACCTCTCCCAGCGGTTTCATGTAGATGTTAAACAGCTGAGGGGACAAAATGGACCCCTGCGGTACTCCATGGCATAGCTGCCATGGTGCAGAGCCATAGTCCCCCAGCACCACCTTCTGGAATCGGCCATTGAGATAGGAGCGGAACCACTGCAAAGCAGTGTCTCCAACCCCCAATCCCTCTGACCCCCAATATTGTCATTAAGCTGTCCACTTCAAGCCCAAAATCTCTCTCTTGGTCATGTTAGCTCAGATCCCATCTGAAGTTGAGATCTTTTGACACAACATGTATCATTTAACATATGCTTACAATGAACTGCATTAGCTAGTTAGATGTCGACACAGATATCTGTCCTATATCCTCTGCACGGAAGACAGAGGAAAAGAATGCATTGCATTGGATACCCTAGATGGACTTTTCCAGCTTCACAGTGTTGAACTTATATCTGAGAAAACGCAATGTCCCTACACAACAAATTCAAATAATACCCCTTAATAACAGAATAAACGTGCAACTTTGAAATGAAAGTGTTTGAATGCTGTGCAGCAAATGATTAGGCAAACCAGACACTACATTGTACTGACTGAGAGCACATGCGGGATTCCAGTGTCAAAATGTACTCTGATTTTTGCTCATGAGAATAAAGATTTGTGCTCATTTCCAGAACCACATTGTCTCTGCAGCCCCTTTGATGATGACGATGATGATGCTAGTTTTATTACTGTCTAGTTTGCAAAAAGTCTGTGGTTGACTGTCACAAGCGTGTGAAGAATTGCTCTCGAAGGACAAAACAAAAGGCAGATTTCCTCTGAGCATGTATAGAGAACCCTTCTTTGCTCATCTGAGTAAGCTGTTGAGTCCAGTTTTCTCGCCTGCAGTGACCCCACAGATGCAATGCTGTCTTGAGACGTGACCTGGAATGAAACAGCAGGCAGTGACTATGCTGTGTGAATGAAGGCAGATGTGTACTGTGCTGGCAAACACGCACACCTGGACCACCACACCTCACCACCTCCTTTGCACTTCTATTCTGGGAACTGGCCAAGGAGGATCTCGTGCTCCTGTGTTGCACTTGTAAGAAGGAAACTCGTTGTTTCCTTCTAAGACACCCTGAGACCAAAACACGAGCAGTGGGTTGCTTCCATGGAGAGGGAGCGTTTCCCTGATCCTGGAAAGCTGCCATCTCCCCCGCGAAGCCTCGGCCACCTCAAGATGCTCCCCCGGCTGAATAAGTGCCTGAACCAATCCAGCCAAAAAGCTGGATGCTAAAGCACACCACCCTGGTTAGGAAATGGACCTTCCCTCCCTGGAGGCCCCCTTGAAGAACTAGTGAACTATTATTGGATTTTCAGGAGTATTTTAGCACAGATAGGAAGTGAAAATCGCCTGCCGGAGTATATCAAGGGAAACTGGACTAAATATGGAACCTGCTGCAGAAGTGAGCGGGGTGGGAAGGCACAGATGGAGGAGAGCATGAGGGTCCACGGCAGAGCTTGCTTTGTGTCGTGGATCAGTGTTTCCATTTGTTTCCTATCGATCTAGCTGTCATGGGTAAAAGCACCTCTTGCCTTCTCTGCATCTCTCCTCCCACCACCTCACCCCAGTTTAGAGGACATATTCCCAGCATCAAGCAGAGCTGTCTGGTTTCCATGGAGACAGAGGTCTGAGGCTTACAGATCCCTCCTCTTTCCTATTACAGCTTTCTACACATACAAAGCTCCCTCCCTTCTCTTCAGCCTGCCATAATGCCAAAAAAAACCCCAGAAGTGTACAGACAGTAGGTACCAGGCACCAACAATTGGGGATCTCTCATCTTGCCATCATGTGCAACTGTTCTGTCTTGGCCTCTTTTTTCAGCAAAGAGCAGCTATGCCTTTAGAATACAATATAATAAATCCACAGTGTGTGTATCATACAGGAGGATTCCACCGGTCCTGAGGCGAGGTACCTCCACAAGGGATGGGCTTCACTGCTAAAGCTTGTGCAGCCCAGACATCAAAGGAAATTCAGATTGGCTTCTGTAACTGAATCTTCCCTTTCCACCCACGTCTTACTCCTTGAGAAGCAATGAAAACTGCACAAACACAAAGTAAGAAGTGTTTGGAGAGTTGAAGTCAAATGCAAGAACTGTGAAAACTGGGCAGGTTTACCAAAAAGTAAGTGCCATTGATTTCAGTGGAGCATATTTCCCAGAGTGACTAAAATGGCAGCCTCAGCCTCTCAAGGAGCAGTAACACGAACAGGCTTCCCACCTGTGTCCTGATCCTTCCGGGAGGACAGCATCCCGCCAGCAGGAGGGCTACCCTGCACAGGCCCTGCCGATCGCTCATGCTGGAGGCCTTTGCTTCAGCCTGTTTGAGAAACGGCCAGAGAAAGCCCACAAGTGGCTGAGGCACTGGGGCTGTTTGCTCCTACTGCCAAGCCCATGGTGCTCAGCAGAGCGTGCCGGCCACCATTTTGAATACGCAAATAGTAGCACGTTCATCATTTGCCGTGTTACGCAGGCATGGCATCATGGGTTGTTTGAGAAGGTGTACAAACATGCCAGAGCTTGTGTTAGGGTTCTTTAAGGGTTGTCTATCTGCTCGGACAACCTTGGACACCAAGTTCTCACAATATGGCAAACTATGGCAAAACAGCTTTGTAAAAGTATGAAGCCTAAGCACGCTGGCTATATCTAAAGGCAAATCTGCACTTCCCGTGTATTTAGCAAAGTCTGGTTAACTGCCTTTGTCCACACTATCTTTGAATTGAAAACCGGTTTGTTTTGGTGGAAGAGATCTTTGGAAGTTCAGAAGAACAGTAAAACTACATGCACATGCTGATCAATTGTCCCTCAACCAAACAGCTGCGTGAAAAGCTGCAATCTTCCCTTTCCTCCCAAAGTAAGAAAGTCAGTGAGCAATGAGAAAGAAAGGAAAGGAGAGGCAGCAGGATATATTCCAATGTAGTTCTTGGGCATTCATTTCATTGGGGAGAGAGAGCAAAGAGGTTAAGGCAGGCTCCAGCTACCCTGATGCCTTCCTACTGCACTGGACTACAATTCACAGTATCCCCAGCCAACGCTGCATAGTTGGTCATGCTGGCCGGTGATAACGGGAGTGTAGCCTAACACATTTGGAAGTTTCCAGGTTGAAATAAGGCTCAGCTGAGACGTCATGAGAAACGCTGGTTTGAGGAAAGGGATTGGAGGGCGAGATGGTCCAGTGCATCATCTGAGAGGACATTTCAGGGAATGACAAGCTGTGTCTGTTTCAGGAGGCAGGGGATGGAGGCCTGAAAGTGGTGGAGTTGGAGGGTTCAAGGCCGAGAAACTGGATCACTGTGGACTGAATATGGCACCTCTCAGACTGGCGTGTCAATTTGAATTTAGGCACC
This sequence comes from Varanus komodoensis, assembly GCF_004798865.1. NCBI lineage: Eukaryota > Metazoa > Chordata > Lepidosauria > Squamata > Varanidae > Varanus > Varanus komodoensis. Next base: position 1,271,289 of record NW_025336635.1, read on the forward strand.
CCCCAGATTTTAAATGTCTGCAAATGTTACGATTTGCAGCAGTTTTTGGCTGCTTGAACATATCACAGTATGTTTTACAATGTGCATCATGTGAAAGAATACGCTTAGACCTGCACATTTTGAAACACTTGGAAATAGATATTTGTATTTAAATGTGGGTTTTGAAATGGATTCCGAATGGCAGTGGCGGTAGCAGATCAGTATGGGAGAAAGTGGTATAGGCCAGGAACACGAGGAATGGTCCATCTGCAAGCACGGAATGATCAAGGTGGAAAGCTGTGCATCGAGCCCGTGGGGAGCTGCTGCCGCGGTGAGACCCTTGTGCTGAATGCAGAAAAAGGCAGAAACGGGACTTTGCCATATGCTGAGTCAATCCACCAGGATCAGCGCTGGACTGCCAGCCGTTCTCCTGGATCTCAGGTGGGTCTTTCCCAGGCCTACATGGAGATGCCAGGGACTAAATGTGGGGCGTTTTGCCAGTACAGCAGGAGCATTGCCACTGACCCACCGCCGGCAAAGACACATACGAAGGGCTGTGCCACATGCTCCAGCTGCTGAGGAACACAGACGGCTGTTTCCTTGCCTCCATTCCTCACATGCAGACACTCCTCCTTGTGAGTCATGTGCGTATAACCAGCTCCACGGAACTCTCTTATGACATCACCAACAGATGCTTTCCTTGGGTGCCGCTCGCTCGTCTCCAGCGGCTTCCTCGGGGCTCTTGGGGGATGCCTGCGGGAAGCCCCCTGCTCCTGTGGCTAGCCCTTTTCTCCCAGGCTTCTGCTTGCCTCCTCTGCTTCTCCAGCGCACCCCAGCGCCTCCGCATTTGCCAGCAATTTTTAGGCCACCACAGTGCTCGACATGCCGTGTGCCTCGAGGCCCTGCAGGAGGGCTTTCGGCCCCACACCGCAACCCAGGTGGGTGAGTGCCGTCCCGCTGAGCATTGCACCGAACCCATGGAGGAGGCAGGTGCGTGCAGAGGTGCTTCCGATGTCCAGCATTCAGGGCACACGATCGCAGACATTCTTGCTGGGTTTGGGAGGCAGAAGGCAAGGGCGTGATAGGGCTGCCAGGCTCTGCATATAGATATGGATGATACAGAGAGAGAGAGAGAGAGAGAGAGAGAGACTCTTTCTGTGGGTGAGGGGGCACCTAGAGGCTGACTTGCTCTAGCAGGGGTGTCCAACCTGCAGCCTGCAGGCGGCATGCAGCCCAGGATGGCTATGAATGCGGCCCAACACAAAATCATAAACTTACTGAAAAATGAGATTTTTTTCTGAACTCAATTGTGCAGTTCTCGAGCGTGAACTTTGTAGATGACAACGTCGTGTTGCAGCGTCACATAAAATAAACCTGTGTGTGCTCTCACTATTTGTGCACATGCATGGCTTCAGGTTTGTGGCCATGTGCGTTTCCCAGTGTGCTATTGCCCAAGCACAGGCAGTTGAATTGACTCCATCAGACGTGACCTGCGCTCGCGGTGACTTGGTGAGTGAAATGCTGCTATTATCAATAATGTCAGCCTACATTTGCAAACAATTTTATACATTTTGACACATTGGCTAAACACAGTCCTGTGAACAGTGAGAAATATGCAGCCTTGCTTATCGATTTGATACAAGAATTTGAAAACAGATTTCAAGATTTCTGGGAAAATAAGCACTATTTTGATATATTTGTAACTCCATTTTCAGTTGCCATAAATATGTTACCTGGCACTTTTCAAATGGAATGCATAGAGCTGCAATCTGGCATTCAACTTAAATTAAAATTTGATCATGGAGTTTTATAGGTCCTATCATCCCAGAGACAAGTATCCCTCACTTCACAATCATGCCTTATTCATGTCTTCGCTTTTTGGCAGCACCTGCATTTGTGAGCAACTAGTCAAAATACCTGATGAACACCTTGAGAACTCACTGAAAATTTCAACTACTTCCATTGAACCAGATATTGATGCATTAGTTTCTCAAATGCAATGTCAAATATCCCACTAGTTTTATGTTGCCCTCTTTTCTTTTGCTTTTATAATAAAAATATTTAAAAATCCATGAAGTTTTATTACTTAAATATGTTCATTTTCTATATTAGTGATAGCAAACTTGGGACCTGCTCAATGATTTTAAAAGACCCTCCAAACAGGGCATCACATAATTAGTATTATTATGTGAGGACTCTTTTTGCTAATCTGTGGTGGTGGATATCACAAAAATTATGCACAGACCCTTTTTTTGTTCTTTGCTCATCAACTTTCGTTAGTGTTCGTGTATTTAATGTGTGGCCCGAGAAAACTTTTCTTCTGCCAGTGTGGCCCAGGGAAGCCAAATGCTGGGACAGCCCTGCTCTAGCAACATGCTATACCTTCTAGCACCGATTCTGTTTGGTTGAGATCTTAGATACTTTTCTTTTAGTCTCATCGTTGTCTTTCTGGGAAATGTGTATTTTGTGACTGGCCCTTTAATGAATGCAGCCATGAAATCTTTCTCAAATTGTAAATGTGCCCACTCACCTAGAAAGGAGAGGAATCCCTTGGCTGGAAGTATTATTTTATTAATAATGGGAACTGAAGATTTAGGGAGGGGCCTGGAGTATCCTTTTCAGCCTCCAGAATTCCACCACCAATGGCTTTATGTATGGTTATTTCTTAGGGTCTCTCCAAGAGGAGGACTAAAATCTCACACTGCTGGACATAACTAAAGGGATGGACTGGGTTATTTCTTGGGTTATTTCTTTAAGAACACATTGTCCTACTTTCCACTACAGTAAGCCTCTTCAAGGCAACTTAGACTCTTGCATTCAGAATGGTATAAGTTATCAACAAGGCATCAAAACTAAAGTAGTGGTCGGAAAAAAGAATAAAAAAGAATAAGAATGACAGTCAAGACACACAGAGCTAACTGGAATTGTTTACTCTTGAAAAGCACAGACAAACAGGATGGGCATGTGACAGAGGATGTCCTGTGACGGAGAGCAGCCCAGCTGTGGTACTGCCACCAAGAAGTGTCTGTCTGTCTGTCCGTCTGTCTGTCTGTCTCTCACCTGTGAAGACCCACAGACTTTGTCGGATGAAGACTTTGTTAAGAGACTGATCCATGTGGAAACAGCTGGTTTTTCTGCTCGGCTTTTGTGCTGTTACCTCAAACTCCAACCCTCTCCAGATGCCATTCTCTGCACCGTTATCCTCCACCCCCGGCCCCAAATGGCCTTGCAGGACCCGAAATGAGAAAGGAGAGCATGTTTCACCAGCTTTGTCTCTCTTCTTTCCAAGCTGTATCTGAAATTGAGAAGCTGAAGGACACTTTTGCCAGAATCGTTTTTTACTTGGAAGAGAAAGGCATGGCTGCAGGTGGGTGCAAATGATCCTTGGCAGACCTCTGCATGCTTAGCTAGATTGGTACCCTGAAGGCTCAGGGCAGCCACCAGCGATTTTCTCAAGGGTGTTAGAGCAAGCAGTCCTGTGACAGCTTCAAGATAAACAGATTTATTGTGGCCTAAATCTCTACAATACTTTCTAAAAAGTGCATTTAATCTACTTCCAGTTTTGTTACAGAAGTGAGATCTGAGCGTGACATAAAAATCTGCTTTTTTCCAATACATAAGGTGGTGCTATGCAATAGCAAAATGACACTATTACACTAGCAGGAAAATAGGCTTTCCTTCACTTTCACAAATAATACTGTGTTTTCTACCACTCTGAAAAACAGCTCAGAAAGTGCTCTGAGAACAAAAACTGGAGGAACCTGTAAACAACTAATGGCTCCTGTTGAAAACCAGTGAGAAAGCTCACTTCTTTTTCAAGCATTGGATGCAGTAGCTCTAGGTGAGCTTTCCCCAGCATGGCTGCCTAGGGGATGCTGGGAATTGTAATCCAGCAGATAAGGAGGACACCCAGCTGGAAAACGCTTTCCTTGCCCCTTGGACATTTATGCCCAATAAATCCGTACATCTTTAAAGTGCCACAGACGGTAATATGGACTTGGGTTTTGCCTACTGCTTCTGGTCAGACCATGGCCCGTTCTGGGCCCTCCGTTGCCACCAAATCGGCGGCAGAGCGTTTCCGATAGTGGGGTAGCCCTACAAGGGGACAGCCTGCTTTCTTCCCAAAGACGTCTTGCCCTGTGCATGGAGGTTGCTCTCCCTGTTCAGCCAGGCAGTTCCCAAGCCTCCCACGGCCACCTGAAAGCCAATCTGAATGATAGGGAGCTTTGTACCAACAGAACAGATCAAATGGTTCCTTAAGAGTGTGAGTAGGGAGGGTGGTGCCGCTGGGATCGATTCACCTGCGCAAGGTGCCACTAGGTACCGGAAAGAGTACCTTCCATCTGCGCCCATTTGCTGCGGCAGGCACCAGTATCGAAGCAACGTTCCATTTTCTGTCTCCACAGAGGTGCGAATTTCTCTTCACAATGGGACCTTGGGATCATTTTATGAATATTTGCTATATAGGTAAATGAATGGATTGTCCAATTAACTGGAAGCACTTTAATTGGTCCAGTAATAGATTAATGGATTAAATGTTGCATTTGAAACACATTTAAAACAAAACAGCCTGGATCAGTCTTCCCTTTACGGGAAGCAAAGCCAGGCAGCAACGGTGGGGACTGTAGTCTAACAGGTCTTAAGCACGCCAAAGAGTTTCTTCACACTTGAAGATTTTAACTGATCCTATAACCAAGCTTTGTGGGATTAGGACTGGCACATTTCCATGTGCCCCCCCCCCACCCGTCCCGAGGTGGCCCTTTCTCTGCCTTTCTGCAAGTTCCATCACTCAGCGACAAGGTGGTTCTGTAGCAAAGCAGCACTGTGAAAATACACGACCATTTCATAGTGTTTCCCAGCCTGATAGTGCATTTTCCTTCCTCTAAAAAAGCCATGAAACTACTTGGAAAGGGAAGGGTCCTGGAGAATGACAATATCATGGAAAGCACCCATGGAAATGTAATTCATTTTATTCTGATTAATGTTGTGAGCCGTCCAGAGGCGGAAGTAATGGATGGCATACAAATTTTACAAATAAATAAAATAAATAATAAAATAAATAAGCAGCCACAAACTACCAGGAGTGAAGAATCACAAGTACACAGTAAAAGGTCCAGAATGGAGAAAAGTGCATTAGATGTCTTTATATACTAAAATGCATTTGCCCTAAGTTGCATTTCCACAGGAAAAGAGGGGAAAGAGGAGGGTGCAAAGATTCAGAGAAGGAAAAGAAGAGCACTTGGCTGCTTGGCTCCAAGGCACAGCCAGATCTGGTGAACAGCTCTGTCGTTGGCCAAAAGTGTAATGCCGTGGTGCCAAAAAAAAAACGGAACCAGTGCGTGTTTTTCCATCTCTCTCCGCAGTGCCTTATCGTCTAGCCATTCAAGAGGCTGCTGAACACATTAAAAAAGAGCTGGCAGAACTGAAGGATGGTAATCTAGGGAAGGGGGCACAACTGGGCTTTGGACAGATGTCGTGGCAGGACATTCCCCTTCTGGGGCCTCCAGACTCTGCTCCCTGCATGCGCGTAGCTTCCTCCGCAATTCCCAAAAGTGCTCCTGCCCCAGCCAATGCTGTGGCCGGTCATTTATTTTCCTGACACTTCTAGCCCACCTTTTCCCACTTGCACGGAAACCGAGGGGGCTACAGGGTCCTCCTGCATCTCCATTCCATCCCCACAACAACCCGGATAAGGGAGGGCAGGCGGAGAACAAGAGACTAGCCCCAAACCACCCAGTGGCCTCCAGCTGTTACACCACACGGGCTTTCTCCTGTCTTTCCATCCACGGCTAACTGACCCTCCTTGTGTTTGCTCAGACCGGCACAGTGTGAAAAATAGCCCATTCTTTAAATGTGACAATATTTTTGCTGGACCCTCAGCTTTTATTAGGGCCAGGAGAGTTAAATTGCCCATCACTGGATACTAATTACTCAAGGGAAATACAGTGGCGGGGGTGGGGGTGTTCGCGTCTGGCTTGTGAGCTCCCAGAGCACCTGTCTGAGCACTGCGTGAAGCAGAGTCAAAGCCAGCAGCAGGGTTCAGGACGCATCGCTTATGGTGGGGCGGAGAGGTGGGAAGACAGATGTAGGTGGGAACTGGAGTCTGCAGGGCTCAGCTTTTCAAAGGGATGGCCTTAGCAGCTGGGGCAGGGATCCTCTGGTCTGCTCTGCGGGGACCCGAATCCCCCATGCCAACCCTAAACTGGAGGCAGGAATAGATGAGCCTTTGGTTTGCCCCGAAGTGCCCTTTTCTGTCCATCCATCCCAAGGTGGCTTGCAAAATTACAAGAATGAAACCAGCACGCATTCTAACAAAAACCGTTCCCTCCCTTGTTTTGTAGCTCCAGCCTGCCTCCCTCCATGTGGTGAGTCCAACGTTTTTATCCTTCCTCAGCTGATTTTTGGCAGCGATCCCTACGCCTCACACACCAGCCGCCCACCCCCTGCCTGGCCCCTGCGTCTGTCCTGCCTGCGGTGCTTGCTGCTCGAGCACACGGGCCTCCAGAGGGCCTCGGCAGTGCGGCCCGTAGGCCTGGGCAAGGCACGCAAGCTAGTTCATGCTCCGCCTCCAAATGGGGACCGGCCCTTCTGGGAGCCCTGCAGGGTGCCAGCTGTGCCACTCACAGCCTTGCTTGCTCCTCGCAGGCTTCCAGAGGGAGGCCCGTCGGTTCCAGTGTTCATCCTGCAGCATTGTGGACTGCCAGCTGCCCATTGACTGCCCAGGTAGGCACCTGCGTTGGTTCTTTCTTGAAACTCCTTTCCTACTGGGTTTCTGGTTGAAGTGAACAGTGGTGGGAATTGTTACAGCGCAAAGGATAAAACCAGAGCTGACTCTTGGTTTTTGAGAGATCTTGGGCAAGAAACCTTACTTCCTTTGCCATCAACTGCCCTTGCGCCTCACCTGCTTCCTCAGCATGACCACTGCATGTTGCTTGGCAGGCAGAAAGCCACTGAGAGAGCAGGAGGCAGCATTACCTTTGTTCCTTCTCTCCACCATCTGGGCCACAGCAGGAAGCAGCAAACCACGGTGGTGAAGAGAAGGGCAGCTCAAAGGTATGGGCTCACAGCAGCTGTTCCAGCCTAGGATCTCATGCCCACAACTCCGGAAGACATACAGAAGGTGTGGCCTGGTGCAATGGAGAGAGAGAGGGAGGGAGGGAGGGAGGGAGGGAGAGAGAGAGAGAGAGAGAGAGAGTGAGTGGGGAACCCTGGTGTGGTTGTAGAGCATGTGTTCTGCATGTGAAAGATCTCAGGTTTCATCCTTGGGTGTCTCCAAGTAGGGAAGACTCCTTTCTGATGCCCATGAAGACCAACCTTCCTTGACTTGGTGTCCTCCAGATGTTTTGGACTACAACTCTCATCTACCCCAAATCGTAACTGAACAGTAAAAACTAGGGGAGGTGTAGCCCGAAACAGCTGGATGGAACCAGGTTGGAAGGTCCTGGAATGCACAGTGCTGACAAAAGATGGAAGAGGGAAAGTAGCTGTGCAGGCAGGAAACAGAAAAATGGAGAGCATCTCTTTGGTGCAGGAAGTATTTCATATGATATGAATGTGCCATGTGTTTCGGAACACCATTTTTGCCTTTGTCAGGAGCAATACTCTAAAAATAACATAATGCAGAATTGTTTGTAAGCCGCCCCGAGGCTTCGGCGAATGGGGCGGCATAAAAATGTTTAAACAAATAAATAAATAAATAAATTTTAATTGTATAAACACACATCAAGGCCAATTCTCATAAACAATGTACAATTGCAGCCTCTTCTGTTTCACAGGATGCCCTGCCTGAATGACAGCATAGCAAAGTGTGCTCATGGCTAACAGAGGGCTTGATGGACTTTTCTACATGAAAGTGCAAATCTGTTACATCTCCTTTAGGTTTAGGTGGATAACCAGGACTATTTCCTTTCCTGCCTTTCCACTATGTAGCCTCTAGGTGGCACTCTTGGTACAGCACAATTGTACAAATGCAAGAGTACAAAGCAATCGTGGTTTTTTTTACCATTGGAACCAATACCCTATTTTTCCTGCATTTAAAACATGCTGAAATTTGCATTTGCAAACAGTAGCAAAACTGGAGGGTCACAACACTGTTTAAACAACCCATGAACTACTGTGAGGCGAAGGAGGAGGAGCACACAACAAATGTAGAAAGTTTTACAGCTGCCATCATGGTAACTGCTGTTTAACATTACAATGCATCTCTGCTAACGAGAAAATCATTTGCTTCTCCCCTGTCTGTTTCCAGTTCAAGATGTGCACAAGCAGGAAGGGGACGGCACTCTTCTCAGCTGTGAGGTTAAATTTCAGATTCCCACAGACAGCACCTTCAGATGGAAATTTGCCAAGGATGTGAGTGACTTCGTGCAAGACCAGTGACTTCGTGCAAGACCAGGCCAGCTCTCCAACAAAGCACTGCATGAATTGCAGCTCAGCCTTCCCTGGCCGGATGTTTGACTGCAAAACCTGTGATTCCATGGGGTGGGGTGGGGTGAGAAGACACCATATTGTGCACTGTTCCAAATCACAAAGGAAATTCTCAACACTTTGCCTTAGTGCTAAACAGTGTAAGGCAAGATAAGAAAATAATTTATTTTATATTTTAAAATCTGTATACCACCAGTAGCCTGAAGGCTGCAATTCATCCTAAGTGATGTCAAATAGATCTCTCTGACCTGCATGAAACCCCTTTCTAGCCCACATGTTAATTTTCTTAACTCGAATAGCAGTGCTGCCTGGCTTGTGGCTCCGGGGTGCAATTTCTGCTATTCGAGTGCCGAGAGCCCCAATTCCTCTCGTCATTTGTTGGGGGGCAGGGAGCGGGGGTGTCTGCACGGCATCCATCTGATTTCTGTGCAGCCAATGAATGCTAATGAACTGATTGTCTGAAAAGTTCTTAAAAGAGCTTCTGCCCGTATTTTTTCATACCCAAGAGCTGAGAAGGCTGTAATGCAGGAGTGGGGAATGACTGCACCTCCAACTGTTTTGTAGGGGCCTCTGCAACACCCTCTGCTCGGTGTATTGGCCATGCTGGCTGGGGCCAATGGGAGCTGCAGTCCAATGGCATCTGTAGGAACACGCTTTCTCTTCTCCCGCTGTTGGAGAAATCATATCCTGGCACTGCAGTCGATTTAGCTTGAGCAAAATCCCCTCCAGCGACAGAGAGAAGAAGCAATTGCAACTTCTGACCGACTGCTCAAGGGACACCAGAGGGAAGGAGCCCTGGGGGGGGGGGGGGGGGCCCCCCCCCCCCCTCCCCCCCCCCCCCCCCCCCCCCCCGGGGGCCCCCCCCCCCCCCCGCACACACTTCCATGAAGCACAGGCATTTTTCACACACAAAGTATAACGAAATCATCACCTGGAAATTCAAACCAGGCTTCCATCCTAGGCATTCTTCTTCAAGAGAAGTCAGCATCAGTAGGGTTTATTAACGAGGAAGTAAATTTAGGATGGGAAGATACAGAGGGAGGATATGCCAGTGGAGGGGATGTGGCCCGTGGGCCAGGATCACCCCTCAGTCTCCCTCTTCGCACACGTCTCATTGCATGGGGAGAAAATGGCAAAGCAGGACTACCCGCAGCTAGAATTCTCCATCTGGAAGAGGGGCAGGATCCCAAGAGAATGTTGACCTTGAAAAAATGGCATGGAAGAGCCACAGCACAGCCGCTTTGCCCAGTTCAGGGATGCCAGTGAAAGATGCACCTCATGCTGAGAGGTTCCTTCCAGGCGAGGCTTCTGCCCTCCTAGTGCCGTGCCGCATTCACAGAATTTCCCACAGAGGTTGTCCAGATGTCAACCTCTTCCTTCTCTCAGAACCCATCCGAGTTTTCTCACCACCTCTTCCATCATTTTTCTGACTACTGAAAATCTCTTAAGGAATAGCTGCAAGATGGGAGGAAGGAGGAGGCTGGGAACTCCAAGGAAAGGAAGCGGTGGGAAGGAGTTGAGGTGCATGTACACCAATGCTAGGAGCATGGGTAATAAGCAGGAAGAGCTTGAAGCTTTCCTGGGAATAGGAGGGTATGGCCTGGTGGGAATCACAGAAACTTGGTGGGATGAAAGGCAAGACTGGAATGTGAACATAGAAGGGTATCACCTTTTTAGAAAGGACAGGAAGGGAAAGAGAGGTCGGGGCGTGGCTTTATACGTCAGGGAAGGGATAGGATGCAGTGAGATAGAATGCAGCGCAGATGGGGATTCGGTAGAGGCAGTCTGGGTGAAACTTAGGGGTTTTGACAGGGACAGAGACCTGACAGTGGGGGTATGTTATCGCCCTCCAGGTCAACTTGAGACCCTGGATGATGTCCTGACAGGCCAGATTCTAAGGATATCTCAGGGGGGAGAGACAGTAATTATGGGAGATTTCAATCTCCCGGATATTAGTTGGGGACTCACTTGGCGGTGACAGCCAGGTCATGTCATTCCTAGAAGCTATAGAGGGAGGGTTTTTCACACAGAGGATCCGAGAGGCGACGAGGGGGGGAAACATCCTTGACTTGGTCTTGACCAATAGGGAGGAGCTGATAGATGAAGTACAGAGCAGGGGAGCTCTGGATGCGAGTGGTCACTCCATCCTTTGCTTTGAGATCAGGGGACTGCGGATGGGCAGCAGGTCGAGCACTAGAAGCTGGGACTTCAAGAGGGCCAACTTTGGCCAACTGAAGGCCAGACTGGGGAAAGTCCCCTGGGATAGGTTACTGGAAGGTAAGCGAATTAAGGAGGGGTGGATAGCACTCAAAAGGGAGGTTTTGGAGGCGCAAGCCTTGACGATACCTCTAGTCAGTAAGGTGGGGAGGTGGAGGAGAGTGCCGCCATGGATGAGAAAGGAGGGATTAGACGAAAGAGGAACCTCTTGCCAAGAATATCAAGAGCAACAAAAAGGGCTTCTTTCAGCATGTAAATAGGAAGAGGAAGGGGAGACAAGTGGTGGGACCACTAAATAAGGAGGAAGGAGATCCAGTGACTGATATGAGGGAACAGGCACAGTTGCTAAATGACTATTTTGCCTCTGTGTTCTCCCCAAAGCAGGATGGGGGAGATCCGCATAGGAGATTAGATGAGGCTGGGGATTTAGGGGCACAGATTAGAGTCACCCCCCCTTGAAGTCGAGGGGCTCCTCAGGGCATTGGACATTGCAAAGGTGCCAGGCCCTGATGGGTTACACCCGAGAGTACTTAGAGAGTTGGCAGGGGTTCTCTCATGCCCGCTGGCCTCCATTTTTGAGACCTCATGGAGAACGGGTGAAGTTCCAGAGGACGGGAGGGTGGCATCAGTGGTCCCAATTTCCAAAAAGGGTAGTAGAAAGGACATGGGGAATTACAGACCAGTTAGACTTACATCTATTGTAGGAAAAACAATGGAAAGGCTCATAATAGGGAGAGATCTAGTTATGCTAGATAGGGAAGGGAGGCTGACAGCCACACAACACGGCTTCCGCAAAAACAGGTCCTGTCAGACAAACCTTGTGGAATTCTATGACAAGGTTTCGAGATGGCTAGATGGAGGGGATTATTAGAACATTTCTATGCCGCCCCTTGCCGAAGCCTCGGGGCGGCTTACAACACAATAAAATACAATACAAAAATAACAATATAAAATTAAAATTAATAATATAAAATAAATAAAAAATATAAACAATATAAAAGAAGTTATAAAAGAAAAGTTATAAAAGAAAAGTTATAAAAGAAAAGAAAAGATGGATGCAGTGGATGTGATATACCTGGATTTCAGCAAGGCTTTTGATAAAGTGCCCCATGATATCCTGGTGGAGAAACTGAGGAGTTTTGGGATACACCAAAGCACTGTCCGGTGGATTAGGGCATGGTTGACTGACCGAAAGCAGAAGGTAACCATTAACGGGGAATCATCAGGATGGTGGCCAGTGACAAGTGGGGTCCCCCAGGACAGAGCCGATCCTGTTTAATCTTTTCATTAATGACATGGAAGAAGGGGTGAATAGTCTGCTGATCAAATTCACAGACAACACTAAAACTGGAGCAGTGGCCACAACTGAGGAGCAGGTACTCCAGATCCAAAAGGATCTGGACAGACTGTGGAAGTGGGCAGGAGACAACAGGATGGTGTTCAATGTGCATAAGTGCAAGGTCTTGCACTTGGGGCATAGGAATAGCTGTCATAAATACAGGTTAGGTGACAAGTGGCTGGAGAGCAGCACTTGTGAAAGGGACCTCGGGGTGCTGGTTGACTGCAAGCTACACATGAGTCAGCAGTGTGATGCGGTGGTCAAGAGGGCGAACGCCACCCTTGGTTGCATAGCCAGAAGTGTGGCTTCTAGATCGAGAGAGGTTTTACTGCCACTCTGTACGACTCTGGTGAGCGTGTAACTGGGGTATTGTGCTCAGTTTTGGGCCCCTCATTACAGAAAGGATATAGCCAGGTTAGAGTCAGTGCAGCGTAGGGCCACAAGGTTGGTGGCCGGTTTGCAGGGGATGCCGTATGAGGCGAGACTGAGGGAACTGGGTCTCTTCAGCCTGGAGAAGAGGAGACTCAGAGGGGATCTGTTGGCGACATACAGGTATGTGACGGGGTGTCACACAGAGGTGGGTAGAGACTTGTTCTCCCCTGCAGAGGAAGGCAGGACGCGCTCCAACGGAGCAAAGCTCAGGGAACCAAGGTTCCATTTGGATGCCAGGAAGCACCTCCTGACAGGACCCTGAGGGTGTGGAATGGGCTTCCACAGAGGTGGTTGAGGCCCCATCGGTGTGGGTGTTCAGGGATAGGCTGGACGTCCACATGGTGGGCATGTCGTGAGCGGAGCTGGCTGGTGCTGCAGGTCAGACTAGGTGGCCCAGGATGTCCCTTCTGACTCGCTCTGTTTCTATGTTTCTATGTCTTCTAACTGGTGGTGCTGGGAGCATCCACATATAGAGGCACCAGAGTCAGCACCCTATTTCCTTGGTCCCGTCCTTCATCCAGAGGGTCCCACACTGTGATCTGTGCCGTTCTCTTTCCTTCTGTCATCTGCAGCTCCGAACTGAGGACCTTTCCCTCTTCCAAGATCTGCAGTTCGGGTTCAGTCGTTCCCTCCTGATCCAGCCCACCCTGGGATCCCATCATGGAACAATAGCCTGCGAGATCGCTGAGGAAGAGGATGTGCTCATTAGGAAGTTCTACTACCTCAATGGTGAGGCCTCAGAGATGGTCGGGGATTCGGGGTTCCTGAGACAGGCCCCACAAGATGGACTTGTAACAGAGCAGGGTTGGCTGCAAGGGGCAGCCTAGCGTGGCCTCATTTCACGCTGCCTGTGCCTTCAAACAAATGTGACGATGTTTTAGCAGGGGGACTTGCAGAAACCCCCTGCAGGGTGGAGCACTCCCCTGCCGGTTCCAGCCACTCCCTTTCCCAAGAAGCCCATTGCGTTCTTCCCTCCACCCGGCACTCCTTGGTCACCACACAGCCTCCCTAGTGGTGTCCCCAGACCACTCCCTTTGGTGCAGAGTACTGCTCAGTTCCTTTAGCTCCCCTCTCCTTGTTTTTCCCTAGCCTTTCCCCGCTGGCATCGCCCGTCCCACATTTTGCTCGCTTCCACCCAGTACCGCTGGTATTTTCAGCATCTTGCAGGGATTGGCGTTGGGTTGGGCGTGGGAGGACACAAAAGCAGAAGCTGTCCTTTCCGTAAGCTGTTCGTCTGAAGGGCGGCAGCACACAGTTCCGTGGAGCCAGCCGGTGTTCTGCAGCTGGGTTATTCCGGATTGCTCAGCTATGTGATGCCCACTCCCTCCACACAGCAGCAGCACGGCTGTTAGATTCTCCTGCACACAGGTCACAATGGAGTGGCTGCCCTGACCTCCTTTGCATCTGCTCACCCTGCCACCCAAGCCCAGAACTGCTAAGCATCTTGGCTCCACTTCCCCCCACCCTCCTATAGTGACAGAGAAAAGGACTGGACTTGAGAAAAGGCTGCAAGACATGTTCAAAGCCATCCTGAATCCCCCAGTGGACCATCAGCGAGAGGAGGCGGAGGGGGTGGTGGTGAACCGGCCACCTTCTCTGCAAGAGATGCTCTCTGCGCCAGATGCCCTGAGCAAGAAAAACGTCATCCTCCTCATATCAGGGATAGCCTTGAGCTCCATGGCATTAACCCTGGCAGCACTGTGAGTACTTTCAGGGTAGCGCAATCCTTCTAGGAAGGGCTGGATTTCTAAAACCAGTCTCTATGCCATCCTCTTTTTCTTTGTTGTTCAGCCACAAAGTCTTGTCTGACTCTGCGACCCCATGGACAACTTTCCTCCAGGCTCTCCTGTCCTGCACCACCCCCCGGAGGCCACCTAAGCTCACACCCACGGCCCCATCCAGCCATCTCATTCTCTGCCGTCCCCTTCTCCTTTTGCCATCTATTGTTCCCAGCATTAGGCTCTTCTCCGGGGAGTCCTTCCTTCTCACTAGGTGGCCAAAGTATTTGAGTTTCATCTTCAGGATCTGGCCTTCTAAAGAGCAGTCAGGGTTGATCTCCTCTAGGACTGACCGGTTTGATCTCCTTGCAGTCTAAGGGACTCGCAGGAGTCTTCCCCAGCACCACAATTCAAAATTCTGAGCCTTCCTTATGGTCCAGCTCTCTCATTCTCTCTTAAACAAGATAAGAGGCTCAAGGCACAATGCCAGTTTGCTTCAAGCAGATGTCCTCCTTTGCCTGCAGACAGGTCCTGGTTTCCATCCTCCACCTCTCCCAAGCATGGCTAGAAGAAGTTTGAAGAGCCACTGCCAATAAGCTTAGGCCAGCCCCCCGCACCTGGGAAGCCCTCCGGATGCTTTGGATTTCAACTCCCTGAACAAACTGGTGGCCAGCACTACATCCTGCAGAGGTGGACTCCATAATCGTGGTTATGGATCTGGCAAGCAGGGCTGACCGAGCTTCAGCAGTCCCTCTTGCTAGGCTTTTCGCTTTCCCAGGATCTTTCTGCTGAAGTATGTTAACTTCCCAGCAACTATAGCATTCTTCCAATTGTTAGCTTCAATACAATGCAGCTGAACTAAACCAGGAGCATCAGACTCAGTCATCCCTCTTCCCATAAGTTTATTTATATATTTATTATATTTATACCCACCTATATCCCTTCCAAGGACCTCAAAGTGGCCTGCATAATTCTCTTCTCAATCTTAACCTCACAACAACAACCGTGTGAGGTAGGCCAGGCTGAGAGCCTGAGATGGGCCTAAAGTCACTCCATGAGCTGAGTCCCAGTCCCATGCTTAACCCTTAACCACTACACCACACTGCGTCCCAACAACACCAACTCCTGGGCCAGTAGGCGTTCACTGCATCAGCTGAATTTCTCTGTATTGCACACTTTCACACAAAGACTTGGGACAAAAATCTTATCCTCACATTTTTTTTACCAGAAATAGACCTACAATGCAGTCTGATAGCTTTCCAAAAGCTGCTGCACTCCAGCTCCCATGCACCCCGGACAGCATGGCCATGTAGTCATGGATTATGGGAGATGTAGTACACCGATACCTGCATAGTAGCAAAGAACGTTCCAGATATCCATTTGACCATTCCTGAAAAGCAAAGAAAAGCACCTGAGACATAAAATACCTCATGATTTTTCCTGGCCACTGGGAAATATTGGAATTTTTAAAAAGGTGTCCCACTGACTGCCATAAATGATAACTTTGGAAACATTTAACTACCCAGAGGTACATTACAATTTAGTTTTGGAATAATAATCAGTCCTACGCAGCATTTGGGTACATTTTTGTATCTCCACATGAGGTTGATTTTCCTTTTTCCCCCCCTCTAACACGCTGATTTAAGAATAATACAGTTTTCTTTTTTAAAAAATCCTCTGCTCAGTTAATCTCAGTATTTTTTTAATTGAGCAAAAGATGTTTATTCTACAGCTGTTCTGTTCAATAAATCAATTAAACAATTAAAGTATAACTAGCACCTTTTGTTAGAAAGAAGGCCCACCCTTTGAAATAATTCTCCTGCCCTGCCTTGGCTTGACCTGTTTTGCCCTACAGCCTGTGAGGAACAAAAACTTAATTTTGCATTCTTATGCATGTTGATTTGAATGGAAAACTCCTACTAAATACATGGGGCTTTCTGCATAATCAAGGAGGCAACTAACAATTTAATCTTGATTGGATAATCTGATCTATTGGATTGGATATATATTTATAGAAAGTTCACACATTTGGAATGAAGGAGACCTGTTACAGTGTCTCTTTAAATTGCTGATCTGCTCTGTCCTTGTCCTTCTCTCTTAGGACAATTTATCACTGGGCTACAGGCGTCACATCCTGAACTGGGGCGTGGAAACTGTATTTTCTTCTCTGTTTCACTTTATCTTGGGAAAGGAAGGCTCCACGTGAACGTCATCATGACTAAACAGCAAGAACAACAACAACAACAAAACCTCCAGACAAGTCCTGTGCTGCTCAGCTCGTTCAGGAAACACTTTTGTAATATGTGCACGAAGGGGCCTAGGTTCACTCCTCCCCTTTTTCATAAATGGATGGATGATTTGTGAAAATCCAGCAAGATGGCAAAAGCCGGAGGAGTCTTCCCAAACATTATGCCTTTGAGATGTTGTGAACACAATCCCATCATCCCAGGCCGCTGCGGCCAATGGTCAGGCAGGCTGGGAGTTGTATTCCAAAACCTCTGGAGGGCACTACATTGAGGAAGGCCAGTCAGTTTATTGTATTTAGCCATAGGGGATTACAAATTAACAAGGTAAAACATTGAATTAACAAAGAAAACCATAAATCAAATGTATTAAAACATATTTAAACGATATTTTAATTGTTAACTGGTTTTTATTTAATGGTTTCATATTTGCCGAGAAACTCCGAATTTTTAATATCATCTATGCCTGATTGTTTGTTCTTTGTGAGCCGCCCCCGAGGCTTCAGCGATGGGCGCAGCATAGAAATGTTATAAATCAATCAATCAATCAATCAATCCTAAAAGACAGACCAGGTGTAATTCACAATTCAAAGCCTCTCCAGCCCTTCTCTTTTTAGAGAGCAAAAAGAGATACTATACTCTTTTATATAGCAGACAAATGTGCATCAGCATCTGATAACAAAGACACTGCTAGGTATTAAAGGTGGGTTGAGAAAGGCTGAATTAGAGGATTACAAGAAGTTGTGAAATGGGCTTCCTCCATTCAGGTTGCCGGCCGGCCGGCCAGCCAGCCCTCCTTCCTTCATATGCCATTCCATTCCCCCTCCCCACAGCATTATTATTATTATTATTATTATTATTATTATTATTAACAATGAGCATCTTGCAAATAACAGAACATGACATAATCACCAGTGGGCTCCCCAATTTAAGGTTTTTTCACGTAAAGATTTTTGTACTTCTGCAAACCTTGGGGTTCCCCCAAGCTTACTGATGTCTCCCCATGTGTGGCTGATTCTGCTGGTGCTCAGGAAATGAAATTTGCTATTTGCATGTTGGATTAGGAAAGGGGCACAAAACCAAAGGGCGCATCTGCGTTGGGCTGCACATAGGGATGTAGGAAGAGGCTGGCTGGTTCAGGCCAAGGGTCCCTCTGGGCCAGCGTTCTGCCTTCACCATGGCTACACCGATGTCCACCGGGCCCGCTCAGGCAGCGTGTGAGTACAGTGGCACCCTCCCACCCAAGCTCAGAGGACCAAAAGGAAAAAGGAGCTGCGGCAAGTCCCGGAGTTAGCCCTGGCTTATTTTCAGGCTGGCTTATTGGACTATCCCTCAGAATTAAAGAATCCCATGCCCCAGAAATTTGTTCTGTTTGACTATTAGAACTGAACAGTGGAGTGTGCATATCTAGCTAAAAGAAAATTTGGGATGATAAGGATGCATGCAGCTGCAAACTTAAATGCTTCCATATAGCCTGAAGTACCTGATCCTGCCTAATCTTGGAAGCTAAGCAGTGCCAGACCTGGCCAGAATATGGAGGGGAGACCTGATTCCTGAACAGGAACAGTTTGACCCGATGCCCTTCCTGGCCCCTTCCAACTGTATGATTCCATGATGTCTTCATCTCATCAATATAATTACGGGTGAGAGATCCTGTCCTTGTGAAAGTGTTAAATCTAAGCCCACCCTGGAGGTATAGAACTTTTCACCTCTTCCCAGCCTTTATCAAAGCATGGCCACACCGAGGTAAAGCTGATTAGCACGACAACCGCCCAATTGTTAGAATAGATAGGTCCTGTTAATAGTTCCTTGCCTGAAGCCACTTCAAAGGAATTGCTGATAGCATTAACTCGCTACTAGAAGAGTGCCTTTTCAGTAGGAAGGCATGGTACCAGTCCAATTAAAAGATGAATGAGTCGGTGATGGGCCAAAGGCAGGTAGATCCGATGTTTTGGACCTCGGTTCCCTGCCAGTGTAGCCAATGGCCAGGCATGCTGGGAGCTGAGGTCCCTAAATATCTGGAGATCTACTTTCTGCCCCTGCTTTAAATCACACCTAACAAGCCTCAGTCAATCTCCTGCACCGACTCTTCAAGATCCCTAAAATCTTTCTTTTGCCAAAGGTTAGAAATATACTTCCCTTTTTTTTCTTTCTGATAATCTTATTTATCAGACCCCATCGTTCACTGGAGCGTTCTTTCTCAGGCATAGTTTAGGCAGCCAAGCCTCATCCGATATACCGGTGTGTGTATTTAAAACTGTTTCAGTGCCTCCATGAATCGCCCAGAACTTTTTCTTTGCTTTTCCTTAAGAACCCTGAACAATCTCACATACAACTTTATTATCCTCTGCTAACCTACAGAATCCTCTCCTAAACCCAGCCCATTCCTCCCTGGTTTCTTCTGCTAGGGCAAGTCCAGCGCTTAGCATGCCGTTGGAGCTTTCAAATCAGATAGAATATTAGCATGTGGTCTGGCGGGTTCTGAAGACCCAGACGCGCCCACCCTAAAGTAAACCTGGAAAATGAAAAAAGCCGCAACTGCTTTTCGGGATATGCAGATCTCCAGCCTTATCTGCATGCAAATGTCACTGAACTAGACGGGACTTTCCCTGCACCGCGTCCTTGGCCCACGTAGCGCGCACCACCGGCTTCCAGCGATGGCCCGCGCCTCGCCGGCAGCGCCCCCTGCCGATGCCCCCTGGGCGCGGCGCCTCGCCTCGCCCCGCCCCGCCCCGCCCCGCCCACCTGGAAGTTCCCACGGGCGCCAGGATCTCCTTTTATGGTCGGTGACGTGGCGGCGGGGGCGGGACGGAGTCAGCCTCTTTCCCCCGCGGCTTGGCCCGCCCCGGTGAGTCAGAGGCGACGAGGAGGGACGCGCGCACGCCGCGGAGAGCGCCTCGGGAGCCGCGTGGCGGGCGAGCGAGCGAGCGAGCGCGGCCCGGCCCGCATCCGTGAAGGTACAGGCGAGCCATGGCAGGGGCACGGGGTGGGGTGGGGTGGGGTGGAGGCCGCTGGGGGCGGGAAGGAAACTTCCTCCCCGGTTTAGAGTTTCAGAGGCGGCGTTCGTCTCTTCCTTGCGCTCCTCCGCATCGCAGTTCAGGCAAGCCGGTTCACCCGTCGGTTCACTCAGGTGCCTCTATGGGACTTTCTTCTCCTGCTGCCGTGTTAGGGGCCGGGCAGGGAGGGCAGCCGCGGGGGAGGTCGTGTAGCCATGCTCCCTTATTCGGATTTTCTCCGGGTCTTTCTCCTCCCCGCGCTTTTCTTTCCTGGGGATGGAGAGAATGGATCGCCGTGTGGATCTCCGCACACCTGCCTGCTCTTGGGCTTCTCCCCCCAGCTTCCCTCTCGCCGCGCTGCCCGTCCCCAGAGCCACTCCTCTCCTGCTTCATCGCCCTCCTGCGCTCGCCACGCGCTCTCCGGGCATCGCGTCCGCACCTGCCTCTCCGCCCGCTTTGAGCCCTCGGAGGCGCGCCTGCCCGCCTCCCCCTTCCCCCTTCGTTCGTCCCCGCTGCCCAAGTTTTCCGAGCCCCAGTTCCTATCCATCACCCAGGCTTGGAGGGGGCGAGCGAGGGCGAAGAGTCCCGCGGCGCCGTCCAAATTGGACTAGCAGCTCATGGCCGATCCCGTTTCGTGCTGCTCAGAAGGAAGACCCGCCGAGTTCAGCCGGATTCACCCCCCGGTTAGCGGGCGCGCTCTCGCAGCCTTTGCGGTGAAACGCGCTCGCTTTCTGGAAGTCGCAAGGTCCGTGCGCCTGTGTTCACAGGACAGCCGGGCCGACGCGGCGCAGCGCCGCTCCGGTGCTCCTCGTGCGTCCTTGTGTACGCCGCCTCCCCATGCCATAATCGGCCCCCGCGGCATCGTCAGCCTAACTTGTTTCCACTTCCTTCGCTGACGCTTCCCTCCCGCTGCCTTCCCGCAAGCTGATGAAACTGTCCCTCAACTCGCCGTTTTGCAACCAGGTGGTGTGTGGGGTGATGCTTCGGCGGCGCCGCCTCCCTCTACGAGGAACTTTACTATTAAACAAATAGCCGCTTCCCGCACGTGCTTCTGGCCGGGCCGTTGGGTCACGGCCGAGTGCGGGCTGGGCTGGTTAGGCCACCGCAAGAGCAGGCCCGGCTCGGGGGCAGCGCCCCGAGTTCTGGGGGGGGGCCGGCGAGTTTCGAACCCCAGCCACCTCCGCGCTGGGGGGGCTGCAGTGGCTCCCGGAAAGGGGGTCCGTCGGGGCTGCACTAGGCCTGGTGTCAGAGGCATCTGGGCAGCGAGCTCGGGGCTCCGCTGCACCCTCAGCCCTGGGCTGTCGCCCTACCTTGCTTTGCCCCACTGATTGGGAGGGCAGCCCATAGAGCCGGGGGGCATATTCCTCGCAGCCGCGCGTGCGTGGCTCAGGGCTACCTTAGGGCTAGGGCTGGCATCACTGTTGGGAGAGGAAGGTTAAATCCCCCCCCCCCGCCGCCGCCAATTGTCCCCTCCTGTAACCTCTGGGGAAGGGCTAACAAAAAGAGGGAAACAGATTCTTCATGGGTGTCAGTGCAGACTTTTTCTTGGGAGAGGAATTTTAGGGGGAAATGGTGTGTGCAAAGAAAAATGCGGTGTTCTCTCTCAGAGCATGGCGGTCCCGACATAAATTAGGGCTGGATGCACTTACTCTAGAGAGGGGCAGCTAACGGAGCTATGCAGCGAGCGGGTGCCTGGTTGCCTTGCGGTTCTCTTTGAAGAATGAGGGTGGCGAGTGCAGGGGGGTGGGGGCGGGCAGAGGATCCTGCCATTCACTCCGGAGAGAACGGGGCAGTGTTGTAGCGCGATCGAATGAGGCCACTGGACAAGAAGTATGGAGAGTTGAAGGGTCCTTTATTATACCTGCGCAGGGACCAACACTCTGAGAGGAGTGCGGTCCCTGGTATTGGGATGGTACAGTTCTTATACATTTTCTACCCGGATATACTTGGCGCCAACCGTTACTTTGTGCGCCAGTGGGAAAGTGGAAAAGTACGTTTCATATCAAGCGGCTTAAGCAAGCGTGAAGTACAGAAGCTCAAGTTTTGCAGTTGAATTTGCTTTTGCAAGCCCCTTGTTGCATATCAAAGCGTTCCTTGCTGCATGTAGCCACTCCCTGTCATTGTGCCAGCCGCCTCCTGTCATTGTGTTCCACCAACCGGCCCCACCTTTCATGTTCAGGTCTGTCGGACACAACAGGCAGTTGCACAGGGCCAGCGACCGCGCAAGTGACTGCAGCCTTCCCCAGGTGAGCGCCTTCCAGACACGTTGGGCCACAACCCCCAGCATCTCCAGCCACCCAACCCATCTGGAAGGCACTCGCTTCAGTCCCCACGGCAGGGCATTTCCACATGTTACATGTTCTGGTCTTGGCCAGCATGAAAACCTGCTGTTATCGTGAGGTTCGCAAGCTGGGAAGAACTAATGGGGAAAGCGTTTCAGGGTGATGCCGCCTTTTCCGTGTCTCGCTGCAGAATGGCAGTCCTGCAGGCCATGCTCTAGCATTACTTAACCCACTGCAGGATTTCGTGGATTGGGTGGGTGGCCCACACATTGCTTTGGGATTTATCCAGCCCCTGCCCGGCGCGAGGCACTTGGGAACATGCTCCATAGTGCCTGGTTGGAGCTTGGCAGCTTGGACGTAGGAGGAAGGGCCTTTTTGGTGATGCCATCCAGACCATGGAATCCCTGCTGCACTGAGGTCTGCTGAGGTCCCTCTCCGGCCATCTTTGGAGCAGCTTTCCCTAGCTGGGGGCCCTTCGGGTATGTTGGAATACGCTTCCATCATCCCCAGCCAGCAGGGCACACATGGAGTGCTGGAATGTGGCAGTGAGTGTTGTAGTCAAACAGATTAGAATGGCAGTCCAGAAAGAGTGCTTTAGGTGGTTAGTAAAATCTCTGTTCTTGTTGACTTTAAATGCTGTTTTTAGTCTTGTGGCACAACTGGCTTTTTAGTTTGGTGTTGCTGTTTATTAGAAGATCAACAGCGACCACTTGGCCTGTCCTTGCTGTGTGTAAGTGTAAGCTTTTGCTTGTATAGAAACCCAGCCAGGCGTGACTGTTTGTCTCTCTCAGAAGTGGCCTGCAGAGCTGGTGCAAAGCAGTGATCCAGCAAGAGGGCCCTCTTGCACCTTCCCTTGGTGGCCAACCATTCTTGGGCTCTTTCTCCCAGTCTGCACCTTGAAGGAAAGTAGCTTGCAGGAGCATTGGAAGGATTATAGAGTCATTCATGTTTCGAACAATGGAAAGCACCATATGAATGATAAGGAGGTGTGCAAACCTTTTAAAGGTATAGCTTGAAGTGTGAATGCCACAGACCCAGAGAGGGAGGTGAAGAGGAGGTTGCTTGCAAGCCTCTGTCATGCAGACGCGCTGCCCAAGGTGTGGTAGGGGCTTGTCTGGCACCTGCTGTGCGTGTGCCCCAGGCCAGCCCAGATTTAGCATTGCATAATGTGGGGCAGGTAGCCATTTCCCAAGTTCTGTTCAGGTTTGGTTCTGTGAGTGGCTCCCAGGAGAATATTCAAAACTGTTTGCAATTTGCAGCCAGGAAATTAAGGCAGAGAGAAAGTGACTCAACCATGGCTGGACAGTGCGGTTGTGTCACAGCTGAAACTTGAAGGCAGTTTACATATTACAAAGTGTTTCTCTCTCTGGGTATGTGTGTCTGGCAGCTGTTCTGACAATCCCTGGATACTTGCTAATAATTTTACCTGCCTGGAAGAGGCCGAGGCTATTGGGATGGAAAGAAACCTCCCTCTCATTTTTCTTGCACACTTTTAATGTACCCTTCCTGATCTTACTGTCTTCAGCCAAAATAGATGGATTATGGAATCATAATGCTCTGAACAGTAATGCTGGAAGAGCTAGAGGGCAATTGGGATGATCATATTTTGTTATTCTTGATTGTTATATGCCCCTTTGAAGGAGAATCTGGCCTGAAAAGCAGAGAATGATGGTGATAATAGTCATGTTGCTAATGGACATTCTCTCCTGGAGAAGAATAGAAGAATCTCCACAGGCCAGAAGGTTCCTGGCCCTGCCACTCATTGGCGACATTTTGGAATAGGATGGTGCTCGGTGGGGAGGGGAGACAAGATTCAGCTACGGTAGAAGGCCTCCCTTCATTCCCTGTTCAAGGGTAAATTTCGAAAGGCTTGCCAGTTTTAACAAATTTGCTTGCATTGTTTTATGCATCAAAACATCTGCAGCAAGGATAAAATTTATGCTTCTGTCTGAACCCCCCCCCCACCCTGTCCCATTCCTCTGGCATGCAGTCCTGAAATACAGCCCCTTTAAAGGACCCAGCATAATCCAAGAATGTTGGACTTGGGAGGCCCCTGTTGAAATCTTCAGCACTAGGTGATCTTGGGTCAGGTATGAGAGCCAGTGTGGTGCCGCTGGTGAAGAGCCTGGGACTGGGACTCGGGCAGCCTGGGCTCTAGTCCCCACTTGGCCATGGAGCCCGCTGGGTGACCCCAGGCCAGGTGCAGACTCTCAGTCCGCCTGCCTCACAGGGTTGTTGTGGGGAGAAGATGGAGAGCAGGAGGAGGACAATTCGTTCAGCTGCTTTAGGGCAGGATATAAAGCTAATAAAGGCTTGCCGCTCCATTGTAGCATTTCTTCTCTTCTACCCCATTAGTCACCAACAACCAAGGGAGGTAGTTTGGGAATTTTCTGACACTAACATGAAGATGTTGAATAAGGAAGTATACTGGTAGATAAGGAAGAATACTAGAAGAGGAGGAAAACCCAGAGCTACTGAAAGTAAGAAAGCTGGGAATACCCCATTGCCCAGAAGGTCCTTTCAAGAAAAAGGAGTGGGAAAGATTTCTTTCAAAACTCCCTGGATTTGTGAGCAGATAGAAAAGCCCATGAGCATAGAATTTTTTGAGGACAGATCCATCCAAATAGCAGATTAATACAGGAAAATGTGTGATTTTTACATCGGGAAAAGGCTATTGGTGGCTGCATATTATTTCCAGCACTGGGTTTCATTTGTGGGGGAACATGTACTCAGTTCCTGCCTCTGGATTTACTTTTTGGGTCTGTAGAAACTGCTGGAATGGAGAATCCTTTGTTCAGATTTCGCAGGGCTATTCTCAGAGTCTTTAGGATCTGTGATAGTCAGATGGATTTTCTTCCAAGTTGTTCCTTGCATTTGAAAAGACCCACATTGTTCCAGCATCAGAGGAACAGTTGGTTTGGTGTTAGTTCCCCTCTCATTGTGCTGCGATCTGCTTTGAAGAGGGTCTGCAATCTGTGGTGTATCTGCTGGTAAACAGGTCTGCAGCTTTTCTGTGGTTTCAAAACCTCTTTGGCTGGAGGTGACAGAAGCCCAAAGGAACTGGCATGTGCGCCCTGGCAAACAGCTTCCGGCCATTGTCTGTCTCCAGACAATGGATGGCGCTGAAATTAATTCTGAAAGAGGTTGACCATGTTTTGGGTGGGCGTTTTAGCTACCAGGGGATCCCAACATATATTTACATCTGGATTTAGAATGGAAATCTAAGGATTTTCAGGGTCTTCCTTATTTTGGCAGATTGTGGCATGGGTGTAGGAGAAGCGCAGTTTGAGTTCCAGTTTTTGTGAGCCTGTGTGCCTTGCTAGGAACTGATGTTTCCCTCCTGTGTTTGTTCAGGTAGCCCTACTTCCAAAGTAGTTTATCAGAGCTCAATGTCCTGTTTCTGGGCACTTAACTGCCAAGCGCTCCCAGGATGCTGCTTTTGTGTGTAATCGTTTTGGCTCTTCTTCCTTGTGATGTCATTTGTTTTGTTTTTTCCAATGTGACTCCTGAGATGGAGGTGATGCAGGTGAGCTGGTTGATGCTGAAGCTAGACAAGAGCCACGAGTCAGCAAATCTTGCAACATGGCAGGGCTGGGGGCAGGAGCTCCGGTAATATAATACGTGGCATTTCGCACCAGTTGCCAGCTGCCTTGAGCTTCAGGAGCTGCACACTGCACCTGAAAGCCCAGCTGTGGCCATGGCCAGGTGGACTCCATCTTGCAGATAAAGCTGTGGTTTTTTTAATCCATCAGGCTAGAAAATCGGGAATTGCCTTGGTAACTCCAAGGCTGGAGTGGCTTAATGTGCTGCAGGTTAAGCTGCTCTTTTGCTCTGTTCATTGCTCTGTTTATATCCCACCCTTTTTCCAGGAGGCCCAAGTGTTCCTCTTCATTTTCTCCTCGCAACAATGCTGTGAGTTTCATGGCAGAGTGGGGACTACAACCTGGCTCTCCTGCATTCCAGTTTAACCACTGGACCACACTGCCTTACAGCTGGCTGGAGATGGTGTGGCTGTTTCTCCTCTGGGTCACAGAAAGGGCAGAGCCAGGCAGCCTGCACTGGCCATGAAACGTTTCCTGGTTTTTGGGTAGTTTTATTCCAAATTCCAGAAGACTTAAGGCTGTCCGTGCTCCAGCTCTGAGTGTCCCCCAGTTGCTGCGTTCGCTACTTGTGCTCCTCCAGAGGTTTTGGAGTGCAACTCCCATCAGCCAGCCTAACCAACAGAGAAGGATGGTGAGAGTTGTCACCCAGAACCTTTGGAGGGCCCCAAGTCCCCCCGCCCACTCTTGAATGCACTTCGTCCGAATGGGAGTGGGACAGGCTGCCTCGCCTCTCCGATTATCTATAGCCATAGAAAATGACCTGAACAATCCAGAGTTCTTAAGGTGCTGGGAGGTTATGACGGGCCACAGCAATAACAAATTTTATCCTGCTGTGCAGCATTCTTGTCTCTCTCCTTCTAGTAAACAGTGGGGGAAGCGGGGCTCTTGCAACAGCGCCGTGGTGCTCTCTGCCGCTCCAACTGCCTTGGGTGCGAGGTCATTGTTTGGGGGCGGGCGGGCGAGCGAACGTGCGCACAGTCGTTGATGTAAAGGGGCATGCAACACGCACAAGCACACACGCCCTGTCCCTTTGTTTTTCCCCTTCGTATTTCGCAAGGACTCACTCTGTTGTGCACTTCCCTGTCCCGTAACTGGCAGGTCGTCTGCCAAGACAGTCTCTTCCAGGAAAACGGCAGCTGATTCCGGCTGGAGGGGTTTGTTCGTAGAATAGCGACTGTCTGTGCCTAGGGTGCTTTGCATGTTTGTGGTGGGGGTCTGGATGGGGAGGAACAGCCCCCCTTTCCCGTTGATCCTAAATGGCAGGCGCTTGTCTAGGAAGATGTGCACACCAAGTAGCTGGTGCTGAGCAGGACACAGAGCCGGCTGCGGGTTTTAGCAGGAAGCCGCTTAGGTGAGCGTGGGAGGGCTGGGTATGAGCTCCTGCACGGACTGACTGGAGCAGGGGCCGGTCCCATCACCGCTCGCGAGTAGCTGCTGCTTCAGCAGGCTCTGAGGGCGTGAGGGAGAGCCAGAGGGGCTGCACAGGGGCCCCTTCCGTTGCTGAGCCACCCTCCTTGAAGGAGAGGAGAGGGCACTGGAGTCGGCCTCTTCAAAACCTTCCTTTAAGATCCTCCTTCGCCAGGAATATCCCACCCGCCACCACCAGATTTAATTTTTGGTCCCCTTTCTCTAAGGCATGGCAATTGCTCGATGATTACTGCCCAAAATGCTCATTTGCTGGGTTTTGCTGAGGCCAGAAAAGACATTGCTTTTCATCCATATATAACCCGACATCTTTCTTGTTGTTTGTGTATTGAGGAGGGCAATGCCAGATCTGAAAAGTCCCCTACGCCAGCACTGGGGTCCTGATCTGGAAAAAGCGGTTAGAAATGGATTTTTTTTTTTAAAAACCACACGCACACACAGATCAAGCTTTGAGCCTCATTGAAACAGGCTGGGAAGTTTGCTTATCACGAGGACAGAGCGATGATCAGGATTGCTTAACAGCTTCTCTCAGCGGCTTGAATTGCCCGCAGCTCCTTGCCCGCCCTGTGAACACCTGTGCACCAGAAGCCTCCGTGCTGCAGACAGTTGCCTGGCCGGGTCGGGTCTCTGGGGGCCAGTCCTTTTCCGGGCAAGGGTGCTGCCAGTCTGGTCCAGAATACGAGGCAGCGCTGCATTGGCGTACTGACAGCCGTTGGTCTGGATGCGGCTCTCCTGCAAAGCAGCCGGCTGGTACGGGGCGAGCCTGCCATGGCTTCCCCGGGGCTGCAGGCCCTTGGTGCAGCGGGTCGGCCTCACTGGGCTGCTGCCAAGGCCCACCAGGCTCAGGACTCCCTGGGGACCTGGTCCTCTTGCGCCACCGCCCCTTCCTCCCATGGCTCTGTGCCCATTGAGCGTGGCAGCAGTCGCAGCAGGGAAGGAAAGCCTCGCCAACCTCCACCTGACTTGCTTTCCCCTGCAAGCAGTGGTGGCATTTGGGTTTAGGCCAGCTTTCCCCAACCTGGGGCCCTCCTGCCGTTTGATACTGCAGCATAGTCATGGCTGATAGGAGTCGGAATCCAAGATAGCACAAGGGCACTGGGTTGGAGAAGGCTGGCCTGGGTAGAGCAACCAGGTGGGTTGCAGGCTTCCCTCCCGGGAGCCTGGAGCAAATGCTGCCACAGTGCTGGCTAGGCACAGCTCCACCCAACCTGCGAGGATGAGGAGGCCGGCTTAGGAGGCCTCCAGGCTTCCTCCTGCAGCAGAAAGCGCTTGCCTGCTCCTCTCTGGCTAGTGTGGGTATGCACGGCCAGTCTGTGGTCGTGACCCGCTTGCTTGGAGCCCTGATGTAACAGCCTGCAATCTCTCTTCCCTCGCCTCATGAGTCATGTCTCACTCACAGGACCGAGTCGCTTTTGCCCTCTTGCCTTGCAGCTTCAGAGACAAAGAGCTTCCTTGTGTCAAAGGGACAGCTTCACCTGCCTGCCCTTGGAGTCCCGGGCAGAGGCAGGGGCTGCTGGGACCCAGCAAGACAGGTGCCTCCAGCACTGAATGGAGTTTCCTCTTTCCCCCACAGGACACACCATGAAAGAGGAGGTGGAAACGGGAGTCGGGTTCATCACCCGCCTGGTGAACCGGCATGAGAGGCTGGACAAAAGACAGGTAGAGCGCTTTGGCGAGCAGCTGACGGCAATCCTGTGTGAACGCTTCAGCAAGCACTGGTACCCAGAAACCCCTCTCAAAGGGCAGGCTTACAGGTAAATGAGGTCAATGAGACCATTTCTTTTATTTGGGGGCAGAGGTGGCATCAACGGTGGCTTGTTCAGCTGATCCATGTGCCTGCTTGTGAACCAATGTCAAGGAAAATTGACCCGCAGATGAGCAAAACTGCAATCTAAGCGGGTTGTGTTCTGTTATTTGAGATTGTGCAGGAAGTAAAATGATTTCACAGAGAAAATTGACCACTTTTCCTTAGATCATTCTTAGGATTTTTCTCTTCCCATTCTTATTGTGGTAACATGCTGGGACTTTAAAAACAAAACAAACAGCCAAGCTAAAACTGGCCCACCCTGAAGGCTGAAACAACTACCTCTGTGATCTGAAACACTCATATTAGGGAGTTCATTCCTTTAAACATGCTGGGACTTAGTTCCTAGTCAGTTTCCAAAGGGCCCCCTAGTCCAGCGCTCTGTACATGCTGTGGCAAGCCAGCTGCCTACGGGATTGCTCAGGCAGGGTGGGTGCAAGACCTCCTGCCCAAGCGCCTCAGCAGCTGGAGAATTGGGCTGTCAGTGGCTTTTCGTAGCAATGATCGTACACGATGTCTCTTATCAGGGGCAGGATGCCTATTGTTGTGTCCCGCGGTTTTACTGATGAGTCCAGAGACCAGTTGGAATTTTTGAGAGGAGTTTATTACCTGCAGAGACCACCACTCATTAGAGTGCGGTCTCGAGCAGAAGGAAAGCAGAGTTTTTATACTCGTTTACAACTATGCAGGTGCTTGAATAACAGCGAACAATAGGGGAAACCCACTGAGCCCCATTTGCACATTTTTCATGCTAAAGCAAGCAAGGGTACAAGGGCGTAACATCTGCAGTTATGCTGGAGCGTAGCCTGCTTTGTTGTCAGCCTTGCGTAGCGTGCACATTCGTTGGGGTTCTTGTTCTCACCCGAACAGGACACCCTGATCATGCTTTTTACCCGTGACGAGCCATGCCCTGGCTGCATGTTCGATTAAGAGGGGGGTTACAACACCTATGTGCCCCAGTTGCAGCTGGGTGCTGTCGCTGATCGGTCTCTGTGCCGACAGAACGCTGGACCAGGCAGGCCTTTGGCCTCACCCAGGAGGATTCACGTCCTGGCGGGACTTCAGGCCGGGTTTCCAGGCAGTGGCCAGGCCTGGTGAGCGTCACGCAAGGCTGCTGCCTCTCACACCTGGTTTTCCGATCAGAGTGGGAGTAGCAGAAGGCAGACCTGGCGCAGCTCAGGCAATTTGCAGACGCTCAGCAAGGATTTCTGACTTCCTCTTGTCTAACAGCAGCAGCAGCAAAATTATTTCCCCCCACCCCAAAATTATAGTGCTGAAATAAGGAATATATGAAACAGGTAGGATAAATTTCCCCTCCAGAATTGTGAGGGGCTTTGTGAACTGTGAACCTTGCACAACTGAAGTTTGCATTAAAAAGGAAACCAAAATCTGGGAGGCCGCTGCCCACGCACGGCATCACAATTCCAGCCACTGAACCCGGTTCAGATCCACAGGGGTGAACTGTGGGCCACCTGCAGTTAGTAGCTCGGTTCACCGTGCATGGGTTAAGCCATGCTTCGCCCCCATCAGCCCAGAGGCTGAATATTAAAAAGGCCGCAGAGTGATTGCCTCACTTATGTGCAAACAGGCCGGTGCAAACAGCCACCCTCAGCCTCGTCCGCCTGTCAGCTGTGCTGTGAGGCAACAGGGCAGTGGCTTTTTATGGCGCCAATTGTTTGCAGAGCGAGCTGTGAAAGGCTGCTGTTTGCACACCAGTTGGTTGCCCAGCCTGGAGCTGGTCATGCCGTGGGTTCCTGGCAAGCGGCATGTTTGGGAGCATATTCACTGCTGTGTGTCCCCTTTGCCCAAGACTCATGCAGACGTACTCCTGCATGTTTACTTCCAAGCAAATCCTGCCCATCGAGTGGATGGCGTGCTTCCATGAGTGCGTGGAGGGAATAATTTTCAGTACAGGTTTATAGAATTGGAAGTTATCCAGGTAAGCAAGCAGGTGCCCTCCAGGTGCTTCAGCTTTCATTTTGCAATATCCCATTGGCCATACTGGCTGGGGCTGATGGGAGTTGCAGTCCAGAATACCTGGAGAGTATTGGGTTGCCTGCCTGACAAGGTTAGGTTTACTGAGCAGGGGGACCTGCAGCAAGATGCTGTACCATGGAATGCTTCTTTTTGGATATCCAGCCCATTCTTTCCACACTCCACTATCTGTTCCCTTTCCCGTATTTCATTGTTCATTTCTGAATAAACATTCCTTGTTTTTGTAAATTTTGATGTTGCTGAATATCTCCCTTTTGTGCAGAATGGAACAACATGGGTGTTATTTTGGCTACATCCATGTTCAGGGGTAGAAAATCTTTGGGCATCAGACGACACAGGGAAATGGTGGTTTCTCATTCCTGCTTATTGGCCCTTTACCCACAGTGGGAGCTTCTCCTTACAGCTTCATTGGGTAGCAGGCTATAGGCTGGGGTACACTTCTTTTGAATCTGCATGTGTATATTTGGGATGCGGATTCAAATTTCCCTGGAAATTCAGAACTGGAAGTGCTGCTCGAGTC
The DNA here is from genome assembly GCF_004798865.1 of Varanus komodoensis. Classification (NCBI taxonomy): domain Eukaryota; kingdom Metazoa; phylum Chordata; class Lepidosauria; order Squamata; family Varanidae; genus Varanus; species Varanus komodoensis. Next base: position 1,302,268 of record NW_025336635.1, read on the forward strand.
TGAATTTGTGCTCACAGCTGCTTGGGCTGTCTTCAGAGTTAAATCAGGAAGAAGGGAGGCGCGGGCTTGGTGTGTGCCTCATGGCCTTGTGAGGTTACTTGGCGTCCTTGGGCCTGGCTCAGCCGAGCTTGTCTCACTGTGCTGTTGCTGTGGAGATGCGGGGGAGGACGGGTGGGCGGACATGTTCCGTGAGGTTCGCCTGCTATCAGCTGTCCCAGGATTTGCCTTCCTCTAAATATAGGCTCTGTGGCCCCGTGCTGCTCCCTTCCAGGTGTATCCGGATCAATAGACGGCATCAGGTGGACGACTCACTCCTCAAGGCTTGCAGAGACTGTGGCTTAAAGTACTCGGAGCTTGCCTTGCCCCGGGAAATCACCATCTGGATCGATCCTGGCGAGGTCTCCTGCAGGTGAGTGCGAGGCCAGACTGATCCTTTTACCCCCTCGGCCGAGAGTTGCGTTTTGGGTGAGGGGAGATCCCAAAAGAAGTAGGTGGCGTGCTGCCTGCCAGATGGTTTGGGCTACCTAATCCAGGAGCATCGGCTGTGCTGGGGCCGATGAGGCTTGTAGTCCAAATCATCTGGGGGATGATGGTTGCCCACCCCTGCAGTAGAGGGCTTGTGGGGGAGAGAGTGAATAAATGTACGTATGGGTTGCTGCTCTGGTTAATTAATGGATTAAATTTGCGTGGTAGTAAAATTGATTCCTGATCATTATACTTTCCTTGGTTGTTGCATCGTGTTGTGTTGCAGAAGGGATCATCTTTGAAAAGATGCTCTCCTGCACATGAGAGAAAGGGAGATAACCTCTTTTCTAGGCGCTTGCTTTAAGAGGAATATTTGAGCATTAGTTTTGCAATCTAAAACTTATATAATCTAAATTAGATTGAACCCCAAAACTTAGGCAGTACCTGACAAGGATCTGTCTCTCAGGCAGACCCCTTTACTTCCCAGAGGAGCCTTTCCCAGTCCAGCGGTCCTTCAGCTGTGGGACTGCAACTCCCATCATGCCCAGCTAGCATGGATTATTGCTGCTGCTACTGCATTTCTATACTGCCCAACAGTTGAAGCTGTACAGGCAATTGCAACATCGAAAATGGTAACATACAACAACAGGGCAAAAGGAACTACAAAGGTTTAAAACTACACTGGAAATTCAAAGGAAGAACCAACAACAGTTGAAAAACCGGACTGTACAACAGCAGATTTAAATAATGAAACTGAAAGAACGGAAGTGTCTGGGAGAAGTGAAAGGGCTTCTTGTGGCTTGGGAGGCACTGTACTGTAGCACTGGGTGAGCAGGCCACCCCCTCCGTAAACGCCCCCTGCCTGGCTTCATTTGGCAGGGCAGCCCAGAGGGGGCTTCTGAAGAAGATTGGCAGGAGGAACTGACAGGTGTGTCTTGGGGATGCCCTCCTCCAGGAAGCCTGAGCCCACCCAAGCCGCCCGAGCTGTGAAAGTGAACATCAGCACTTGGGATTCCAGCACATCTGGAGAGCTAGGCAAAGCTTGCGGTAGAAGAGGGCGCCGTGGAATTTAGATACATACTGATTCCACCCATCTGTACTCTGTGTCTCCCACGGCAAACCTGGGGGATCACGGCCTGGGGACGGGCAGCAGAGAGAGGAGGCCGAAACAGCACTCAGAGCTTTCTTTATGTGACTTGGGGAATTCGTTGCTTTGCTCAGGGGTGGCACTGAAGCCTATCTGAGCTCCAGACAATAGAAAATAGGGCTGGCCCCCTCCCCTTTGAGCAGCTGCAAAAGGGGCAGAAAACCAGCACCTTCTCTGAGTGTGTGGAGGAAGCCTGTTGGATTTCTGCCTCTGGAAAGCATCCCTGAGACCTAGACGGCAAGCTCACGTAAGATGTTTCTGAATATGTCAAATAAGTGTTGGAAATTGAAACAGAAACCTGGTACCTTTTATCAGGTGTGGTGGATCTGTGATAAAGCAAAAAATACTGGGTTAAAATACATAGATGGCTTGGGGAAATGTTGCAAAGATCCGTAATGTTTAAACCAGAAATATTTTTGTTAGACATTCTCCCCGATGATCTCGATAAACAAACTATATATTTGACTTCGCATGTAATAACAGCGGCAAGGATCGCATATGCGCGATGTTGGAGAAATGAAGAGCTGAAGATTTGATCTTGAATAAGATATTGGACTGTGCAGAAATGGATAGACTGACTTTATCTCTTAAGGAAAAAGAAGATACAGTTTACTAGCAAACATGGGACAAAGCATGGGATAGCAAACATTTTTTTGTCAATGGCTACAGAATCTGAACTCTAATATGGGCTAAAATACATAGCATTTTGTAGAGAGAAATAAGACTTTGTATGCAGTATGTCTGAAGTCTTTAGAATAATTATTTGTTTAGTGAGTAGCAAACAGTAAGACTTTTGAATTCAAAAAAGAAAGAAAGAGCTCACCACCAGACTCTCCACTCAGGCTTGGGGAGAACAACCGCTTCTTCACGGTGAAGAGCGAGGAAAGCCGCAGTGGCAAAGCCACTCCGGAGACGGAGACGTCTGACTACCATTCGGAGTCTCCCTCGGAGTGCTCCTCGGAGGACGAGTGGCTGACCAAACCTCCACCAGAAGCATCAGGGCTGAGCAAAACTCCGCTGGGAAGAAAGAATAAGCAACAGGTGAGCGATGGAAGGGAAGCCGGAAGGAGGGGGCCCAAAAGCTGAAGCCAGTCTGGAGGGGAGGAAAGAGAAAGATTTCCCTTCCACATTTTTCAGAGCTGGGAACATGGGAGCTATTTCTTTTCTTTTAACCACAAATCATACATTTTTTCTCTCTTGCTTTGTTCTCTTCTTTCCTTGCCTTGCATGTCTTTTTCCATAAGGGAAGTACAATTCTTAAAGACACCCTTTAGAACAATTGTGCACAACTCACAGTTCCTGATGACCCACTTGTGGGAATCTGGTGCTTTGAGCAAGTGAGCCACGTTGCGTATTGTGGACAACGCTCCGGGGCATGTGCGCGCCTCCCCCACCAAAAAGGCAGTTCTCCGGCCCATCGGGCAATCTGAGCCGGGCAAAAACGCCCCTTCCCCACTGCACCAGGGAGCGCAAGGCCAGTAGTGCCGAAGGGGGACAGATCCGCAAAAGATGCTGTCTTTGCAGGTGCCCTCCTGGCCCCAGGTGGTCGACAGACCTCCGTGCTCACCTGCAGAGCCCGCATCTCACTGCAGCACCCCATCACCCGCCCCTCTGCCCGGCCTGATCCACCTGCTTCTACCGGCCACGCCCCGAGCACTCCTGTTTGGTGACCGCTTTCTTCTCCTTTCCCCCAGGCTGCCCAGTATTTCTACATGCCGGCTCCTCTCTGGGTCCCGTACCCGCCAAGCATGGTCAGCTACGTCCCGGCCTACCACCCTCTAACACTCTACTATGTTGACATTGCCTCGAAACCGCCGGTGGCCAGGAAGCCCAACCCGAACCTGGTGAAACGCCTGACCAAGCGGGCCTCCAAAGCCTGAGGATGAAGGGGGGGCGGGGGGGCCCTGAGGCTGCCCTGGCCGCTCTTCGCATGGGCTTGGACCTTACCTGAGATGGAGACGGCCACCACCATGCTCCTGGGGGTTCTCCTGCGGTGGGGAACGCCTGTCAGCTTGTCTGGCAGCCTTGCCCTGGCGCATGCGTTGGGATGGGGGGCCACCTTGTTTCTGTGGTGCTAACGACTGTAGCATTCTGATTGTATACTACTGAGCACTTACCTGCACTCAGACCCAGAAGCCTGGCTTTGGATATGGAAGGAAATGGGGGCTAGGACCCTAGGGTATTCTCCTGAGTTCTGGCAGGGAGGTGGTACCTAGTAGTTAGAGCAGGATAAGCTGGGAAATGAATAATAATAATAATAATAAATGGGTTATTTGAGCTCTTACAGAGGAAAGTGATTCAGCGGGGAAGAACCTGTCCTCAGGTTCTCATTCAGTTCCTCGCTCAATTTCTTTTCTCAGACTTGGGTATAGGTGGGATGAGAGAGGCATACCTCATTTGATTGCACTCCGCAGACGCTGCATTTTTGACAAATTGATGTTTGTGGCAACCCCATATCAAGTAAGTTGGTCTCTGCCATTTTCCCAACAGCATTTGCTCACTTTGTGTCTCTGTCAAGTTTTGGCAAATTTTGCAATATTTCAAACTTCTGCCAATCAGTTCATCCTCCATCAACACAAGGGAAAGACCCTCGAGCAGCAAAAAGATTACAACTCATTGAAGGTTCAGGTGGTGGTCAGTGTTTTTTAGCAATAAGATATTATTTAATTAAGCTAGGTACTCATTAGAATGCAGTATGGTATTAACATAATCTTTATTTGCACTGGGGAACCAAAAAATTAGTGACTTTTAATGCAATATTCATTTTATTGCAGCGGTCTGGAACTGAACGTGCAATATATCTGAGGCATGCCTGTACTGGAAATTGTGTTTATGAATTCTGCACTTTAAAGGCAACAACAAGAAAGTTTTGCTGCTTTCAAAGGGGGGAAAAGTGTTGCTGACCCCTGGGTGACTAATTGCACATTTGCATACAACGGCCTGTTTTGCAGAATTGGCTCTGCTATTGCACATCTGTTGGCAAACAAATGGACAATGATAACTGGAGCCTCCCCCCCCCCCCGCCACCTGCATTAATATTGGCCTTTTGGCCGCTCTTGCCTGCCCTGTTCCCAGTTCTAACTTTTGCAGCTTCTCTGGGCATTTCTCCTACATTTCCAGCTCTTCGTTTTTGCAACTGTAAGGGCTAATTTACACAAAAAAGAAAACTGAGATTCTTAGAATGTCAAATGTACATTTTCTATGCTTGGACAGTACAGTCTGGTTATACACACAGCTACAAAATAATACCTACCTACCTCAAGAGATGCTTTTTGTAAAGTGGACTGATTGAGGGGCCGTTTAAACTATTATTTTGAAGGGTTTTGAAAAAGATCTTTTTTTGGACAAAGTATTATTATTATTATTATTATTATTATTATTACTATTACTACTACTATTATTATTACTATTATTATAAACTTAATACTTATGATTATGTCCTGTAAATAACAATCAGGAGCCTTTTAATTTATGGAATGCGCTTAATTGTGTAAATATCTCATCAGCAACTTCTTTTTATGCACCATTGATACAACGTATTTTGCCTTTTTTACAGACTTCTTTTTTCTAAGAAAAGCTTAAAAATTATTAAAAATAATAAATGTTGCAAGTAATTGAATGAGCATTTGTATATTTTCAGGGAAAACATGGAGATGTGAAGGACGGTGGGGTGCCTGTACCTTTAAATTGGCAGGAAGTGTGTCGGTCTTCTCATATTTCTGTCCTACCAGCAATCACTATGTTGATTATGCTGGCTAGGGCTGATGGGAGTTGTAGGCCAAAACCTATTTATTTATTTTATTAAAACATTTTTATGCCGCCCCATTCGCCGAAGCCTCGGGGCGGCTTACAACAATAAATTAAATAATTATAATCATAAATTAAAAATGTAAACATTAGAATAAAATACAAACATACAATATAAAATAAGCCGCCCTGGCCAGATAAAATTCAATAATATTAACATTTAAAATGCCGCTTAAATAAAAAGGTCTTCGCCTGGCGCCGAAAAACAAATAACGACGGCGCCAGGCGGACCTCTCTGGTCTAGACTAAACCTAGACTGCCATCCCTTCTTTGAATGGGTAGTTTTTTGCCCTGAAGGGAACTAATGGATGTATTCTCTGCAGAATGCCACCGGTGTGCCTGACCAACAGCTTTCCACACAGGCATCCTCACATGTTAATGTTGTGCAGTTCATCAGCAACTTTGTAGTCTTGGTTTCAGAAGGGGATGAAGATGGAGGCTACGACCCTATAACTTCTGTGGGAACGCAAAGTGTTCCATACACACACAGGGAGATGCAGACAAGGTCAGACTGTAAAGGTTTCTGCCCAAAGGTTTTATTATGGCAGACGCTCACTTGTGACTAGGCAGGCAGGACCCTGATCCAGACTCCTCCTCACAGGGCTGTTGTGAGAACAAAATGGAGACGAGGAGGTGGCCCGTGCAAGCCATGGGTTTCTGTGCAAGAGGGAAAATAGTGGGGTATAAATAAAATGACGTTTATGAAATCCAGATGCAAAGGGGGCGTCATGTAATTTTGCTGGGTACATACAGTATATCACAGAAGTGAGTACACCCCTCACATTTTGTAAATATTTTATTAAATCTTTTCATGTGACAACACTGAAGAAATGACACTGCTACAATGTAAAGTAGTGAGTATACAGCTTGTATAACAGTGTAAATTTGCTGTCCCCGCAAAATAACACACAGCCATTAATGTCTAATCCTCTGGCAACAAAAGTGAGTACACCCCTAAGTGAAACTGTCCGAATTGGGCATTATTAGCCATTTTCCCTCCCCGGTGTCATGTGACTCGTTAGTGCTACAAGGTCTCAGGTGTGAATGGGGAGCAGGTGTGTTAAATTTGGTATTATTGCTCTCTCTCATACTGGTCACTGGAAGTTCAGCATGGCACCTCATGGCAAAGAACTCTGAGGATCTGAAAAAAAGAATTGTTGCTCTACATAAAGATGGCCTAGGCTAGAAGATTGCCAAGACCCTGAAACTGAGCTGCAGCACGGTGGCCAAGACCATACAGCGGTTTAACAGGACAGGTTCCACTCAGAACAGGCCTCGCCATGGTTGACCAAAGAAGTTGAGTGCACATGCTCAGCGTCATATCCAGAGGTTGACTTTGGGAAATAGATCTATGAGTGCTGCCAGCTTTCCTGCAGAGATTGAAGGGGTGGTGGGTCAGCATGTCAGTGCTCAGACCATACGCCGCACACGGCATCAAATTGGTCTGCAGGGCTGTCATCCCAGAAGGAAGCCTCTTCTAAAGATGATGCACAAGAAAGCCCGCAAACAGTTTGCTGAAGACAGGCAGACTAAGGACATGGATTACTGGAACCATGACCTGTGGTCTGATGAGACCAGGATAAACTTATTTGGTTCAGATGGTATCCAGCATGTGTGGCGACAACCAGGTGAGGAGAACAAAGACAAGTGTGTCTTGCCTACAGTCAAACATGGCAGTGGGAGTGTCATGGTCTGGGGCTGCATGAGTGCTGCCGGCACAGGGGAGCTACAGTTCATTGAGGGAAGCTTGAATGCCAACATGTACTGTGACATACTGAAGCAGAGCATGATCCCCTCCCTTCGCAGACTGGGCCGCAGGGCAGTATTCCAGCATGATAACGACCCCAAACACCTCCCAAGACGACCACTGCCTTGCTAAAGAAGCTGAGGGCAAAGATGATGGACTGGCCAAGCATGTCTCCAGACCTAAACCCTATCGAGCATCTGTGGGGCATCCTGAAATGGAAGGTGGAGGAGTGCAAGGTCTCTAACATCCACCAGCTCTGTGATGTCGTCATGGAGGAGTGGAAGAGGACTCCAGTGGCAACCTGAGAAGCTCTGGGGAACTCCATGCCCAAAAGGGTTAAGGCACTGCTGGAAAATAATGGTGGCCACACAAAATATTGACACTTTGGGCCCAATTTGGACAGTTTCACTTAGGGGTGTATTCACTTTTGTTGCCAGAGGTTTAGACATTAATGGCTGTGTGTTATTTTGAGGGGACAGCAAATTTACACTGTTATACGAGCTGTATACTCACTACTTTACATTGTAGCAGTGTCATTTCGTCAGTGTTGTCACATGAAAAGATATAATAAAATATTTACAAAATGTGAGGGGTGTACTCACTTCTGTGATTTACTGTAGCAGGCAGAATCCCACCATGTGCAAAAGGTGCTCCATGGCCATCCGTGCAGGGTTCGTGCCTTTCAACAGCTGCATGGCAAGTAGAAATCCAATGCATGGATTCCCCACACCTCCATCAGTGCACCCCCAGGCTAGAAGCCTCGCCTGTTGGAATCCTGCCTGGTAGGCAGCTGTTGAGTGTCCAGGAGCCCTGTGAGAACCCGAACTCAACTCATGCATCAGAGCTGTATATTGTCAGGACCACCGCAAAGGATCCTAACGGCATGTTCAAAATAGGAAGGCTGCAACAGGACAAACGTTTTCTGGAGGAAGTTAAAATTCCGCAGCTGTAGGAAAGGAAAATGGACCCAAATAAAATCATGCTGCAGCTGATCGAGCTGCAGTTCTGTCTAAAGCCCAGCAGGGTGAGCTATTGACCAACCTGCTTGAGTTACCTCGGGCTCACTCACTCCCAGCAAACGACGAGACCAAAGAGCACTAGGACTGCACAGCCCCTTGTGCACAACCCCGTGGGCTGATGTGCCTGCCACTGCTTCCCAAGGGTGGACCCGTGCACCTCTGGCTTTTCCTCCAGATCGGTCATGGAACAGCAAATTCTATATCATAGAATTCCATCACCAGTACAGAGCTGCAACCACGAAACAGGCTTCTGAAGGTCCCACAACTGGTGCCTGTTCATTGCTTTTATGCTGGTGGAGGGGCTGAGAACTGGGTCAAAAGGAGGAGGAGGCATTGCACCCTGTTAGGAAATGGAACTGTTCGTGGGGGGACACTTGCTTCGTCCGGGTGGCTGGCTTGAACAGCAAAGGGAGTCGCCAGTGCTGGTTTTGCTATGCCACAGTTTCTTTAGGATGGAATGGGAAATGTTGTGTGTCATCAAGCCATCTTTGATCTATGTGGATCCCATGAGTGAAAGCCTTCCAAACTGTCCTATCCATGGCAGTTCCACTCAGCTCTTCTAAGTTCAAGGCTATGGCTTTCTTAAGAGAGAATCCATCTCATATATATTTGGTCTTCCCTTCATCTCCGGCCTTTGACTTTCCCCGGTGTGACTGTCTTCTCCAGAGTCCTGCCTTCTCATGATGTGTCCAAAATACAACAACCTCAGTTTTTGTCATTTTTGCCTGTAGGGAGAGCTCTGGCTTGATTTGCTCCAGGACCCACTCGTTCCTCTGTCTCTCGGTCCAGGAAATTTGCAAAACTCCTCCAGCACCCTTTTTCGAAAGCATCCATTTTCTTCCTGCCAGCTTTCTTCACTGTCCAGCTTTCCCACCCCTACGTTGTGACTGAGAATACAATAATTTGGACAGACCCTGAGGAAGAGCAAAGCGAAGTGGCTGAGCAAACACGGTCAGGAATCAACTGCTTGCAGGTTTGCTGATGTTTTGACTTGCAACTCTTATCTTATCCCTTAGCGCAGCTACGGGAGGACTGATGAGCCTGGAAGGCCAGGAGCTGCCGCCACCTGCGCAAAGTCATGGCTTCGAGCGGAGCTTCAGCTCCATTGGTGTCATATTAGATGCAGACTTATCTAGAGTGAAACTTGCCCAGGGTGAACCAGATGTCATCCTATCAGAGGAAGGTGAGTGTGCCACTCCTCCTTCAGACAAACTAGTTCAGTGGTGGTGATAACATTTATCTCTTCTTGAGAAGCCAGTGTATCAAGCTGTTGCTGTGTACTGAAACATTAGCAGCCCTATCTCTGGGCTACACCCTTATCTCGCTTGCTTTTCCCCACAATGATGATTCAGCTTGTTTGGCCCTGCCAGGACTGACTTAAGAGAAGGGCCTAGCAATTGCCAGCATTTGAAACTACAAATATTAAGGGCTCGCAGAGCCAAAACAACTGGGAAGAAACTGCTGGGGGACTGAGTTGGGAGTTGCCAACATCCCTCATTTCCAGGGGGCTCCAAAACCTGATGGTGCCAAGACAGAATCTAAGGAGTAACAGAAAGAGACAGTAGAGAATACGGTCAGCAAAACCCCACCAGTTTTTAGAAATGGAATTCTGGTTACCTGATAAAACAATGTGACTAGTTAAACCAGCATAATAGCCATTTATTGTCTGCAGCGGTCCATGAGTGTACCTCTCCTTTTCAGCCCTGGTTTTGGTGCCTTTCACAGCAAGCGTTTAGCAAGACGATCTTCCCTTGCTACCAGAGGCAGTGCTAGAAGCCAGCCTTGCAGGGATGGAATTGCAAATTGTTTGGAGCTGAATCTTGAGGGCTTCCAGCCCCACCAAGCTACTGTGCTTGGGCACTTGCCGAAATGACTTTACAGGAGGACCAATAATCCCACTTGTCCCTGAACTTCTGGATTTGCTGGCTTTTTACCTCCTGCTGTCCCTCTCCCTTGTCCAAAAGTTCCTTTTCACAAACAGGGGTGTCCTAGAAGACAGGGTTCCCCCCCACACACACTGAAAGAATATGCGATTGTGTACACTATTCCTTTCATGGGATTCCAAGCCCAAGAGCTTTTCACTCTGCCTGTCCTGCCACCCTGCTTGCCATGGCAAGAAGCTGACAGGAAAAGCTTTATCTACTGCATTCCTGCAGGTTAAGGAAGCTGTAAATATGCAGAAGACAGGCCAGAAAAGGGAAGAGAAGACAACCCCATGCTGCACTTCTGCTTCTCATCCGGTTGGGCGGTCGGTCGAGTCACCGGAGACACCTTTACCCTTGACAGATTTATGACATGGTAACAGAAGGCATTAATTAAATGTCCCATTAGAGAGTTCCTAACCCTTTAGCCAATGTGTGACAAGGAAAAATGAAACAGCTGAAGCTTTCCTCATCACTGCACCTCCATGCCATGGAAAGTTTAGGGGACTGACTTTCACCTTGTCATACTGCTGAATTAAATGAAAGCTCAAACTCCCTTTGTGGTGTGAGAGGCACAGGGACCGGCCTTTTCCTGGCAGGGGTCCTGTAAAGTGGCCAAGTGTCCTCTTCTACAGAGGTCAGGCCTCTATTTGAGGCACTGCTGGAGGACTTTCCACTCTGAGGGCATCCCCTGCAGGCTGCCCTGCCTGATTCTGGTTTAAAGACAAAGACCCTCAGAACCTTGCCCATCCATAGCTCTGCACGCGGGACCTTAGGCTCAGGAGCACAGAGGGAACTCCTTTCCGCAGTGTCTTACCAGGAATGAGATGTTGAGGTGTACAGCTTTCTATTTAAGCAATCATAAAATCACAATTTGCCTCTGGGCCTATATATCAACATAAGCACATTTTATGCAAACTACTGTCCTCTTTTTTGCATGTTCTGCCCCACCCCACCCTTAGTGGTTCATAAGTGGTCACCCCACAGGCCAAGTGGCAACAAAAACCTCCAGCGGCTTAGCTCTTGCCATGGAGGTCAACAGTGAGAACAAGTTTCACCTGCTAGATAGATTATGCACTAGGCAGATATAAAAAAAACAAAACAAAGCCCCACAAGAACCGGCGGGTGGGGAGAGAGAGCAAGCGGACAGGTAGGCAGGCAAGCTGGCAAGCACCCGCTCACCCTATTAAAATTCTTTCCTGGATTTCACAAGGCAGTCTAATATTAATTCACCTTCTTAGTTCAATAGTTTTGTACTTGTTCCTAGAGACCTTCTCAAGCATGTGCCCCTCTAAATATATTCTGTCCATTTCAACTAAGCATCATTATCAAAGATCTTTAATTGCATGTGCATTGCTATGAGGAGCTATGGATTTGACAATATAATCCCAGCACCGGCATTAGCGGAGGCACCAAAAAAGCTATCTCTGATTGCCTTCTGAAATCTCAGGGACATCTCAGAAGAAAAACATGGAAACCCTAGACGGACCCTGCAGGCACTGTCAACTTTCACTGGGGAGGGGGGTCTTGAGGGTCCGCTGCCGTGCATGGCCGGTCTTCTTGGCTGGGAAGGATAAAGCAGTGCTTGCTTTATCGTTCTCTCTTCCTGCGGGCCCTCAAAAGCATGCCAATTTCTCACAGCACCCAGAGCAGACCAGCTTCACAGTGTGATAATGTTGCTTTCAAGGACCTTTGGGCTGCATTTTTAAAAGCCAACTTGATTTCAAAGGCATCAGGAAATTGTGTGCCTGAGAGCAGAGGATGAAGACAGGTGAGTGAAGAAAGGGGAAAGGTGCTTAGGATCCCCTAAGAAAACTGGGACTGATCCAGAGGAGTCCAAGGCTCCACATTCCTCACATAGAGTCCCTGATTCGCAGTTTAGCCAAGTGCGGTAAGCTTCTAAAGAGATTAGTGACAGATTTGCTTTCTTCTTGGGTGCTCCAGACCACAAGCATCCAGAAAAAATGTTCGCCAAGTTTCCTTAAGGTAGAATTGATGGTTCATAGCAGGGCACCTGTGTATGAACCATTCTTTGAACAGTTTTATATTTTCCTATCCACCTTTCTGGAACCTCCACAGTGAAATATGGAGCAGTCTAGAAAGTTTATAAATAAAATAATAAATAACAACAGGGGAGTTTCTCCAGCCCTTGATTTTAGTTGTCCTTTTTTTCACATAAAGGAGAGTAAAGTGAATGTAAGAAGATTTTCACCATCTCCATAGACCAGGACTGCATTTCCAGCCAGTTGTCAATGAAAACATGAAGGTCACACTAAGGACTGGAAGCCCAGGAGAGCAGATGCGACAGAGGTAGGACTCCCACACCTTTGAAGGACTCCCACACCTTTGAAGGGCCCTTTCAGACGTCTTTTTCTCCCAAAATCCCTTTCTCCTACACAACTAGTGATTAAAAGTACAGGAGATTCGCATTCTTTTGCATCTGGCCACCCTATTGGGACCCCACTGGTTTGGATGCCCAGTTAGTTGCACATGAAAATATGTCTTATGGCCTTGCATTCAGGATTAACTTCATAAAGGATTTTTCCTCCCTGTCTGCTGAACACGCTGCCCATCAGCTTCATCGGGTGATTGTGCAAAGGTAATCCTGATATCAGCCAGAAATCCTCAGTGGACAGTGAGCTTGTGATCCTGTTCGACCAGCTTCTTTTGCCCTTCCACAGCAGCCTGGCACACAGAGCTTTCCCTTGCACAGAGAGAAAAATTTTCAGCAACTCAATTCCTGCAGATCAGGCAGCTGTAGAGGCATGGAAGTCCTGCTAGAAACATGCAGAGGCACAGTCTCAAGTCTGGATTTCTGCTTGTCACATTGTTCTTAAAGGCATAGGTGGCATTCCAATACATGGGAGATCTTAAACATGGAAGACCAGCCCTTTAATCATGGGCTTCTGCACCTGAACCATTTCATTTCAAGGAGAAATTGAACTGGTGAAGCTTTTCTTATCAACCCACGTTGGGACCAGCACAGCTTTACCTGTTGAATTTCTGCCTGTCATGCAACAATTAAAGGCACAAGGGCCCTTCCATGAAAACAAACATTGGCCACCCTACCTAAAAAGTCCAACGGACAAACATTCCTTGAGGCCATCTACAGATCCTTAAATTACCACCTTAAATTGCCATTCCTGGATTAAGGAAATGCACTCAAAGTTTCTTCTCCACCAAGAACAAAAGCCTTATGGCATCGTAGTGATGCAGTTCCAGAGCTTTTGGCTCTGGCCTCTTGGCAGAGCAGCAGAGGCTAGGAGGGAGGCTGAGTGGCCAGGGGACTGGCAAGGCAAGGGAGGAGCTGGGAGGGGAGCAGGGGGCCAGGAGTAGCGGAGAGGAAGGGGG
>NW_025336635.1:1315825-1331234 GCF_004798865.1 Varanus komodoensis
GGAGAGGAAGGGGGCGGGGCCAGAGGGGCCGGGAGGGAGCAGGGGGCCAGGAGCAGCGGAGAGGAAGGGGGCGGGGCCAGAGGGGCCGGGAGGGAGCAGGGGGTGGGGCCACCGGCCAGAGGGACTGACAAGGCCGCACTCAGCCACTGCCAGCCCTTTTGGCTCTGGCCTCTTGGCAGAGCAGCAAAGCAGCAGAGGCACAGGCTGGGAGAGAGGCTGAGTGGCCAGGGGCCTGGCGAAGGCAAGGCAGGAGCTGGGCAGGGGAGCAGGGGGCCAGGAGCAGCGGAGAGGAAGGGGGCGGGGCCAGAGGGGCCGGGAGGGAGCAGGGGGCGGGGCCACCAGCCGGAGGGACTGATAAGGTGTCGTCCCTTGGCTGCGGCCCGAGCTGTCCGGAGACGCCCTTCCCTGGGAGGCAGAGGGTTGTTTGTTTGTTTGTTTTTGTTTGCGCTTTGCTGTGCTGTGCTTTGCTTTGTTTTTCTTCCAATTTAAGTTTATTTTATCCTTCTGTGTGTGCGAGTGGGTTTTTGTCTGGGAGAACTGGGCGAGTGAGAGGAACTGCAGGACAGACAAGGCAGGGGACCAAGGTAGGGTCTCGGGAGGGATCCCGATGGCAGACCAGGAGACGGCCTTGGCGGGAGCCATGGGTGTTGCTGCTGCTGCGAGAGCTGCGACATGTTCGCTCTTCTCCCCCAGGAGAGGCAGGGATACACTTGCCCTCGGTGCAAGATGGTGACCATGCTAGAGGAGGAGGTGAGGTGCCTGAGGGCCGAGGGAGCTCTCCAGCCCCCCCCCCCCCCGGAGCAGCCCCTCTCTGGACAGAGGGTTGAGGGAGAGACCATGGGAGGAGCAGCCGGGGAGACATGGAGGCATGTCACCCACAGGAGGGGGCGGCCAGCACGGCCCCCTCCTCCTCCTGGCACCAATCTGGAGCTGGGAAACAGGTTCTCTCCACTTGGGGAGGCTGGGGCTGATGAGGCCTCGGGGGACCAGCAGGACCCCCAGCCTGGGACGTCAGGTGGCAAGGGGGCCGCTGCGGGAGAGGTGAGGGCCAGGGCACGGCCGCCCACCAGCACTAGGAAGGTACGGCGGCGGGTGATTGTTGTTGGGGACTCCCTGCTGAGGGGCACTGAGCCGGCGGTGTGCCGCCCCAACCTGGAGACAAGGGAGGTTTGCTGCCTGCCGGGCACACGCATCCGGCACGTGAAGGACAGAGTGGAGCGTCTTGTTCGCTCCGGGGGTCACCGGCTGCTCCTGGTGATCCATGTGGGCACAAACGATGTGGCCAGGCAGGGTGTGGTTGGGACCACCAGGGACTTTGACGCCTTGGGGAAGAAACTCAGGGAGCTGAAGGCCCAAGTGGCCTTCTCGTCAATCTTACCTGTCCGGGGATTTGGGCCAGGAAGGGACAGGAGGGCCTCCGAGGTGAACGACTGGCTTAGGGTGTGGTGCCAGAAGGAACGCTTCGGGTTCCTCGACCACGGCACTCATTTTCTTGCCAATGGACTTCTGGCAAGGGACGGGTTATACCTCACAAGGATGGGGAAAAGGTCCTTTGGAGATGCTCTAGTGAGCTTCGTCCGGAAGACTTTAAACTGAGCCGGGGGGGTGGGGGGGTGGGTTCAGGCCCCCCAGTAACGTGTCTGCACTGGACAAGTGTGGGGGGAGGATCAGGGCTCTGGGAGCAGGGTTTTAGAGGTACTGCAGGGACTGACAGGACTCCTCCAGAGAGGGGCCAGGTATCAGGGAGGATGGATGGAAGGAGGAGGCTGCGAACTCCAAGGAAGGGAAGCGGTGGGAAGGAGTTGAGGTGCATGTACACCAATGCTAGGAGCATGGGTAATAAGCAGGAAGAGCTGGAAGCTCTCCTGGGCATAGGAGGGTATGATCTGGTGGGAATCACAGGAACTTGGTGGGATGAAAGGCAAGTCTGGAATGTGAACATAGAAGGGTATCACCTTTTTAGAAAGGACAGGAAGGGAAAGAGAGGTGGGAGCGTGGCTTTATACATCAGGGAAGGGATAGGATGCAGTGAGACAGAATGCAGCACAGATGGGGATTCAGTAGAGGCAGTCTGGGTGAAACTTAGCGGTTTTGACAGGGAAAGAGACCTGACAGTGGGGGTATGTTGTCGCCCTCCAGGTCAACTTGAGACCCTGGATGATGTCCTGACAGGCCAGATTCTAAGGATATCTTGGGGGAGAGACACAGTAATTATGGGAGATTTCAATCTCCCAGATATTACTTGGGAGACTCACTCGGCAGTGACAGCCAGGTCATGTCGCTTCCTAGAAGCTATAGAGGGAGGGTTTTTCACACAGAGGGTCTGAGAGGTGATGAGGGGGGGAAACATCCTTGACTTGGTCTTGACCAATAGGGAGGAGCTGATAGATGAAGTACAGATTAGGGGAGCTCTGGATGCGAGTGATCACTCCATCCTTTGCTTTGAGATCAGGGGACTGGGGACGTGCAGCAGGTCGAGCACTAGAAGCTGGGACTTCAAGAGGGCCAACTTAGGCCAACTGAAGGCCAGACTGGGGAAAGTCTCCTGGGAAAGGTTACTGGAAGGCAAGCGAGTTGAGGGGGGGTGGATAGCACTCAAAAGGGAGGTTTTGGAGGCGCAAGCCTTGACAATACCTCTAGTCAGTAAGGTGGGGAGGTGGAGGAGAGTGCCGCCATGGATACGAAAGGAGGTGGTTAGAGGGATTAGACGAAAGAGGAACCTCCGTAGGAAATGGGAACTGGGGCAAATAGACAAAAGGGTATACCAGGAGGAGGAGGCCCGTTGCAGAAGGATTCTTCGCAAGGCTAAGGCTGATTACGAGCTGAGACTTGCCAAGAATATCAAGAGCAACAAAAAGGGCTTCTTTCAGCATGTAAATAGGAAGAGGAAGGGGAGACAAGTGGTGGGGCCACTAAATAAGGAGGAAGGAGATCCAGTGACTGATATGAGGGAACAGGCACAGATGCTAAATGACTATTTTGCCTCTGTGTTCTTCCCAAAGCAGGATGGGGGAGATCCGCATAGGAGATTAGATGAGGCTGGGGACTCAGGGGCACAGATTAGAGTCACCCCCCTTGAAGTAGAGGGGTTCCTCAGGGCATTGGACATTGCAAAGGTGCCAGGCCCTGACGGGTTACACCTGAGAGTACTTAGAGAGTTGGCAGGGGTTCTCTCACGCCCGCTGGCCTCCATTTTTGAGGTCTTGTGGAGAACGAGTGACGTTCCAGAGGACGGGAGCGGAGCCGGCTGGTGCCGGAGGTCAGACTAGATGGCCCAGGAGACCCCTTCTGACTCGCTCTGTTTCTGTGTTTCTAAACTGGGGTCTTTGCTCCAGAGGTGTGTTTTTTCCTGACTCGGCTGTTATCCTAATGCAATGCATGCAAAATGGGACTGCAAAAATTGATCTGAGTATCCACACATTCAGTGTAGTAGCTATTTTAACATGGATTTGCGGATTCCAAATGATCACATTTCAATCATGGAGGAGAGAAGTGCCTGTTGGAACCTACCAAGAATCCAGTAGGAAGATCATTCAGTGTGCTCATATGCATTCTAGCAAGGTGTGTTACAAAGAGTCCTGTATACTTAGACTCATGGCGTTGCTGGAGGCAAAAAGGGTGACCATCGGTTCAGGCTGAAAAGACCAGATTTTTTGGGGGGGCGGGTGTCTATAATTGGATTTTCCATTACCAGCAGTAAGCCCTTCTCTCCCTCCTTGGGCCCCAATCTTCTGGGAGAATTGCAGTGTTGGGGGCGGGGGGAATGAATATTTCTCCCCGTGCTCTTTCTGTCATCTGCATCTCTTCTTTCCCAAAGCTACTAGTAGGTCCATGGAAACAAAAACAATAGAGGAAACTGATTTTGCTTGTTTGTTTTGCTCTTCTGCTGCAATTTCATTGAAGCTTTGGGGAAGGGAACTAGATAATCCCAAGTTATTCCATGAGTGCCTTATTTAAAGATACTATACTGCAACTGAAGAACCTGTTTCACTGTCATCTTATAATTGCAAATAATGAATAAAGAAGGATATTTTTTGCACCAGGTTTTGGGTTTTTAAAAATAAAACTCTGCAGGGTTGCTGCCCCAGTCAATAATTACTGCTGGTATTATGGATCAGAGAGATGGGATTTTTTGTATTTTATTTTTGTATTAAAATTTTTGTATTTTAATTTATTTTTTGTATTTTAACTTTATGTTGTGAGCCGCCCCGAGGCTTCGGCGAATGGGGCGGCATAGAAATGTTTTAATAAATAAATAAAATAAATAAATTATTTCCCTCATGACAAATTTCTCATAACTATAAGCATCTGCCATGCCTCCCCTTGATAGGCTGCCATCCCCTTCTTTCCTCCTCTTTCCTCTTCTTTCCTCTTCTCTTCCCTGGAGTCTGTCAAGTGAAGGAAATTTCTTGCAGAAGTTTGGAAATAAGGCTGAGGACCACATATAGTTTGGCTTTTGCTTTAGCCCCTTCTAAGCAAAGTGAACCAATCTCTCCCAGGCTGTTTGTGACAAGCTGGCTTCCAGGCCAGGCTTCTATCGCCATTCCCCATTCACGGAATGTTGTTGGGAGGTCCAGATGGCCTCATCTCTGCATAACCTTCCCATGTTTTCCCACTGCTTTCTTCTTGTTCTTCTTTCTTTCTGCAGAAAAACCACCAAGTTAAAAAGATGGCCCTGCTGCACCATATTTTCTAATTAGCACTGCTGGGAGCCCACGGTCTGGAAGCACTCCAAGTCTTTGGCACGTCTGCAAACCAAGCGACACAAACTTTGCGTAGCCTGAGCTGTCGCTTCGAAATCAGAGGTTGCGATGTGGTGAGAATTTCTTCTACGAATCAAGATAGAAAACAGAAATCTGACACATTTATCAGAGGCCTTGAATTCTGCACACTAAGGGATAACAGCGAGGGCAGAGCACGCAAACCCTGCGGAATTTGCAGATTGTTTAAAGCATTGTTTAAAAGCTAGTAGGAAGAGTCCAAATGTGGCCAATATTCATTTGCAAATAAGTTTGGAACTGAGGTGAAAACGAAAAGTGCTTTTCTTTGATCAGAAGCCAAAATCAGTTGGTGTTTCATTCTTCACATGACCTCCAGTGGCAACTAAATCCGCTTTAGGCAACCCAGCAGGAAATGTGGACACAAGTTGCTTCTTCTTTTCTGCCTGTTTTCCCTTTTTTGCTAAAAGGCTATAAATACGTGACGTCTGTGCTTCCAGGCATGTCGGTCTGCCTTTTCAGGCTCTTGCTCCACTTCTGTACCTTTTGACATCAGCCTGATTGCAAGGGTATAGTTGAGGGAGGGGAGGTGGGCTGTTTCCCCCGGATATTCCAGGGCATTGCACTTTTAGCTTTCACAGACTGGGTTTGCCTGATGCAACAAGTGACCACCGATTGATACCAGGGATTGTCATGTCGTCCAAATCCAGTTGAGGGGAGTTACCATTGCGACCTGTCATGGTGGAGAACCTGTCTTGGTGCCCATGCCTCAGACAACACAACTCATCGTGGGGAATCCCCAGAACGAGAGTCACTTGGCATCTGTTGATTTCTCAGATCAAGCTGCTGAGAAAAGTGATGGAGCAGCAGAGGCTTGGGGCCGGGGGAGTCAGTTGGCAATCCAACTGGGAACAACAAAGCCCATGCATCAGATTTTGTTCTCTTCCAAATGGCTCTGAGTGGGTGCTTTGTAGCTGCAGTCATTGTGGGAAGGTCCTGGTTCATTACAGGTCTAGAAAAAGTCTTGTGATGAAAGCCTTACATTGCGCAATGGCTGCCTTTACAAGAAATCGGCTTCCTTACTTTTCCTTTTATTTTTTGTTTCTGCTTTGTCTGTTGAAGCTTGATAGTTGGGTTCACGTTATTGATGCAGCAGTATTAGACTGAGATAGCTATTACCAATGGGTTTGGTCTTTTTTCTTTTCAGGAATAGATTTTTCTAATAATTAAAACCATTCTAGCCATTACACTAGCCAATAAAAACACATTACAGATATGTCTCTCTTACTCATATCCACTAAATAATACCAAATTCTTATTCCCCTCTCATTTCTAAAACATGCATTATCACTAAATATGCCAATTAGAATGCCAAACAAATGAACGGAAGCCAGAGCCTTTGCGGGATACCTCTTCTTTTCATACTTACTAAATGCTCTTATCTCTTTGCCTGTGCAAACCCTTACATGGACATCCACATGGTGCGCATGTCGTGAGCGGAGCCAGCTGGTGCTGGAGGTCAGACTAGATGGCCCGGGAGGACCCTTCTGACTCGCTGTTTCTACGGTCAGACTTTCTGCATCATACACATTTTGCTTTCTGTATTAAATGAGCTCCCCTTTCTCTCTGAAACACTAAAGCTAGCAACACAAATACACTTTGGGTGCAATCCT
The DNA here is from genome assembly GCF_004798865.1 of Varanus komodoensis. NCBI lineage: Eukaryota > Metazoa > Chordata > Lepidosauria > Squamata > Varanidae > Varanus > Varanus komodoensis. The sequence goes on from NW_025336635.1 coordinate 1,322,217, forward strand.
GAGCATATTCAGACACAAAAACGGCCTAGCTACTCCCAGCATGCCCCAGCCGCCCAAGCTGACTGGGGCATGCTGGGAGTAGTAGGCCTTTTCTCTGTGTCTAAATATGCATAGGATTCCACCTCTATTAGCCTACCATTAGACCATGGGCTGTTCTGGATTCCCTTACATTGCTTTGCATGCAACTCCTTGTACTTTCCTCTTTTCTCTGGTTCCCCCCCTCCCACCACCACCAGTCTGGGATTGAATTATTGACTGCTGACTTAAGAACATTAGAAGAGCCCTGATGCATCAGGCCAAGGGTCCACCTAACCCAGCATCCTGTGCACAAGCAAGGTAGGAGTGCAGCCAGCTGCACCTCCTGCCCTGTCCCTCCGCACCTGGGTACAGAGTCGCACCACACCACACCTGATCCTGGGGGTATCATATACCCATCCAGACTAGCCTCCTGTATGAACTTAAGCAATACCCTTTCAAACTATCCACACTGGTAGACACAAATACATCTTGCGGAAGTAAATTTCATAATTTACCCATGTGCGGTGTGAGGAAGGACTTCCTTTTATCGGTCCTGGATCTCCCACCAATCTGCTTCATATGAGAGCTTGGCCAACGTATTGATCTGGCTTGCATGCCAAAAACAATGCAAGTATGCTGACTCTGGGGTCAGTGCACGGTGAATTCATGGAACCCAATTAGCCTTCTCCTAGGGATCCTCTGTCCAAGTTCTTATCAGTTGGGTCAGACAGGGAACTGTAGCCTGTCTCACAGCACTGGGAAGGCACCAAAGCCTCTCTGGTCTTCACATCTGTCAGAGGACCATGCTCCTCATTTTTATCCGATTGTGCTGTCCAGCCATTGACAGATTTACTCCAAATGAAGTCGCCCTTCTCCATTGCCTTCAGAACGTGCCCCCTTCCCACTCAAGCCAAGTTTCTTTCCCCAAATGATTACAATCCGGAGAACAAACACACACAAAATGAGTTTTTAAGTGAGTGGTGAGAGAAACAAATCAATAACTATCAACTCAGAGCTGACCCCCTTTAGTCATGGCTGGATTTGCCAAGCTACCTCGTGGCAGGTCGGCTGGTCCTTAGGCCTAGATTTATCTTATTCTTCTGAATTCCCTTCCACTGGTTTCTCCCTTAAAATGTGCTCCCCAGAGAGGTCCGCCTGGCGCCTTCGTTATTTGTTTTTCGGTGCCAGGCTAAGACCTTTTTATTCAAACAATATTTTAACAATGTTTAATATTTATAGGTTTTAATTGTGCAACCAGGGTGTTTCTGGGTTTTAACTGTATTTGTTATTATATTTATTTATTTGTGTGAGCCATCTTGAGGCTATATAGCAAGGGGACGGCATACAAAAACTAAATAAATAAAATGGTAACTGAGAGTTCTTCGGGGTCCAGTTTTAACCCATAACAGCCCACGGCTTTGGGGGCACATCAAATCCCGACCCAGACAGCTCCAGGGCGAGACTGTTTCTGTCTTCCTACAATTGCGCTTTCATTGCAAGCACTCCGCTTCCTTAGGGGTAAACTCTCAATCTTTCCAGGCTAAGCCAAGTTCCAGCTTCTGATAGCTTCCCGCCCTTCACGAAAATAGTAGCGTCTGTGTCATAACAGCCTTTTATGAATCATAATTTCTCTCTGCCTCAACGGCTGGGGCATCTTTATTCAGCTCACTGATCTTATGCAACACACGGCTTGTCTTTCGTAGTCTAGTGGGAGAAACATCTGGAGGATTCTAAGAGACCTTCTATCGCTTCCATTTGATTGCACTTTGCTTGCCTTACTGCTGGTTTGTGGACGCTTTATAGACTGGCTTTTATTGCTCTCTTTGTGGTCACTGCAGGTTTTCAGCTTCGATGTTTAGGATTTATTACAGTTCAGCCTATTATTAAATTGCATTGCTGTTTTTAGTGTACTATCTGATGCGTGTTTAGGCAGAATAAATAAGTGGACTCCAACCTCCAAGGAGTCCCCAGCCAGCCCCCCCTTTCCCTCCACTGGGGCTCCATTCAGTGCATGGAGTGCCTTTCTGAAATGTATTTGCTCTGGGTGCCCTTGAGTAGACGTGTGATTTATAAATACTATGTCTTTACTTGCATCTAGGGCATTCTCTTATTGTCCTCGCCCTTGAGGCACATAAGCCCCTGAAGGCCCCAGTCGTTGGGCCCCCAGCTCTGAGAACTCGGGACGAGGCGAGGAGGCCATGAGGACTGCACCCTTATATACTTCTCTGCATATAGGGAGGAGGACAAGGAGAAGATTCTGCCAATTTGGGGCCACCGAGAATCTGTGGAGATACTTGACTTCCAGATTTGCAGAGAAAGGAAATTTTGGGGAACAAATTTCTTTCAGCTCTACGTTGAGCATGGGGGAAATGTGCCTTGCACAGCTCTGGGGGACCAACCCACCACTCCTCGCCATCCACTGGCACAATGGGAGCTTTGTCCCCAAGACCAATTGCATGAAAAAGAAACCGAATACAAGATGGGGAACATGTAGCTCAGCAGAACTGGAAAAGAAAAAGATCTCAGAGAAATTGTGGACAATAGGCTAATCATGAGCCGACCATGCGATGCAGCCGCCAAAAGGGCAAATACTATTTTGGGATGCATTAACAGAAGTATTACTTCCAGATCATGAGAAGTAGTGGTTCCTCTATAGTCCTCACTAGTCAGACCTCATCTAGAATATTGTGTCCAGTTCTGGGCACCAAGATTTAAGAAGATGCAGAAAAATTGGAAAGGGTCCAGAGGAGGGCAACAAAAACGATCCAGGGTATGGAAACACTATGAAGAGAGATGGAGAGAACTGGGCATGTTCAGCCTTGAGAAGAGAAGACTGAGAGGAGACCTGATATTCCTCTATAAGTACCTCCAAGGCTGTCACAAAGGGGAAGGTCAGGATCTCTTCTTGCTGATGCCAGAATGTAGGACACGGAATAATCAATTCAAGTTGCAACAGCCCAGGTTCAGGCTGGGCATCAGGAAAAGCTTCCTCACTGTCAGAGCAATACAGCAGTGGAACCAACTGCCCAAAGAGGTGGTTGGCTCTCCCACACTGGAGACGTTCAAAGAGAAACTGGATAGCCATCTGAGTGGGATGGTGTAACGTGGTGTCCTGCAACGGCAGCGGGTTGGACTCGATGGCCTGCATGGCCCCTTCCAACTCCACTGTTCTATGAGTCAGTGATGTGGGATGTGGTTCCAGGCTCACCAGGATGGGAAGAGAGAAAGGATACATTGCCCATTTGATATACTGGGCCCTCCATGGAAGGGGTCCTCCTGCAGGACCTGGGACCACCTAGAAGACGCTGTCATGAGCGACACGGTTGGCACAACCTGGAGCGTGATCCTGCATCACCCGTCCTGGTGAAAACGAGGGTTCCGGTGCATCAGTGCAGTTCCAAGTGGACCAGTTCTACTGGGAATCAGAGGAACACTTTCAGGTTATTGTGCCACTTCTGCACAAGGTTAAGCACATAAGATTCAGGCTGGACATCAGCCTTTTTCCCTACATGCCCTCCCACCCCTTGAGATCGGCAGCAGAGGCCCTCCTCCGGGAACCTTCTTTGAAAGAGGTTAGGAGACGGAGTACCTGGAGGAGGGCCTTCTCTGCGGTGGTGCTCTGGCTATGGAATGCGCTCCCTAGAGAGGTCCGCCTGGCGCCGTCATTATATGCTTTTCAGCGCAAGGTTTTTATTTAACCTTTTTATTTAACCAATATTTTAACATAAAGTAATTTTAATTGTATTAGATTAATTTATTTTAAATAGATTAGTTTTATGCTCAGTTGTGGAATAGTTAATTTATTTTATTTAGGATTTGAAGTAATGTTGTAAGCTGTCCAGAGACGACTGTGATGGACTGCCTACAAATTTTCTAAATAAATAAATAAGAAGAGCCCTGCTGGATCAGCCCACAGGCCTGCCGAGTTCAGCAATCTATTGCTGTCTCTAGCATCCAACATCGCCACCCTTGCCGTATTCTGAGCAAGTTTCCTTGATGAACCTGTCTGGTTTGTGAGAGGAACCGTAGCTGCAGAATGCCACAACAAGTTCCTCCCTCCCAGGAATGGCCCACGTGTGTGCGCCATTCTAAGAGGCACAGCAATGAGGTCTGGCCGCACCATTTGCGCTGCTTCATTCAGGGTCCTTCAGCAAGCAGTCGGCAGCCTGACGCGGAGCACTTCTCCAAGAGCGATAGAAAAAGTAGCTGACATCCCGTCCCGTGAGCAGTGAGTTGTGTTTATACATGCAAGGTGCATTCAGATTTGCTTCGTCTAGGCAACTGAGCTAACCAGAAGGCAGGCAGGCAGGCAGGCCGGCCTTCTGTTTGCCAACGGCTCCGCAAGGGTGTTCATTAAGCCATCCCGAATGCTACGTGCTCAGCACCACCAGAGGCCCAGCACGGCCCCCTCTGAGGTGGAGCGACTGATCCTGCAGGGCAGTGCTGAGCCCCTGGCTGCAGCACCCCTGCTGATTTGCTCTTCCCTCTCATTTCCAAACCACTCCTGATCCCTGAGCGTCAGCAGAAGAGGGGAAAGCTGGGTCCCCACGTTTCCTTTGATGGGACACCTCCAAGGAAAACACACAGATCCTCGGCTGATGAGTCATGGGCATGGCATCAAGCCCACTGAGTCAGACCCAAGCCAACACCCCAGGTCGCCCAGTTGGGTGGGGTGGAGGGAGGTTAACTTGTTATATCCATGATGCAGTCAGCTGCCGATCCTGGCGACGCACCGTGCCTCCCCCCCCCCCCACTGCAGAATATCAGGAACTCTGTGGAGGGCTTTTATGGATGATGTTGATAAATATTTCAGTCCCACTCTACTCCTGATGCATCCAGAGTAGCTCTCAAAGCAGATTTAAGACAGACAGACAAACATAAAAAGCAAGTGAAAGCAGCAACAAACTAAACCCAACAGTATAAACAGACAATATGTTAAGAATTATGGTAAACCCAACTAGTCACCAGCTCTAACATTGCATATCAAAAGCTTACTGAACTAAAAATAAAAAATGTCTTCAGGTTCTGATGGAAAAGACTTGAATTTTCATATGTCTCACAGCACTAAATTTGGATCTCCTGCGGTATGTGTACCAAACAAGGGACTAAATCAATCCTTCTTCTCTCCAGCGTGTGTGTGTGCAAGCATGCCTTTATTTGCAAAAAGGTATTTGTTGTATTCATACTGTTCACATGCGGGGGGGGGGGTGCATTGCACACTTTAAATGTCTTGGCAATGCACTGAAATCATACGATCTCGGGAGCAGCCTTCACAGGGAGTTGGAACTTGAATTGGTGGGGTGAGTGTTGGTGGTACAGTGGTGGGATGGAGCTGGGATGGAGGTCAGGCTGCAAGAAAACACACTGGCACCTGAAATGGCACCGCCATCATCCAGGCTCTCTTCCCTTCACCAGCACCCAGCTGCACGAATATCGAGCACAGGGCAGAGTGAAGAATGAGATTCTGAAGGGGTGAAAAGATGAAAACAATGGGGAAGTGCAAAATCACAATACAGAAACATCAACAAATCCTTATATACAATCAGAGATACAAAATTCCTTAAGACAAAGCATGAGCTGACCAGGTATTTTTATGCTGCAAAGAAAGTGCAGGTGCCCAATGACTTGCAGCATTGTTTCAATTCAGCGGGGAGATATTTGAGAGCACGTGAATCATTCGCATAACTCGGGGCTAGAAAGGAAAAACCCTGCAGCTGTGATTCTGGAGGAGAGGGCAGGTGTGGCGCTTCACTTAATGTATAAAACTTGTCACTTTTATCAGGGCAACTTGAACAAAACCCAGACAAGGGGAGAGTTCACAGCACTTGCCTGCTATAGAAGTGCCCTCCTCACCCATGAGGACAAGATGGTATTGACGCCCATGCCACACAGAAAAGCCAGATGGGACCAGCAGCAGAATGTTCCCTCAGTGCCTCCAGTGGGGCAGCATCTCTACCGTGGGGGATGCGGGGCAGGCTGTGTGTTCGTAGCCCTCCACCCCATTCCCCTCTGCCACCTCCTAGCATCTGCTGCCCGAGGAGGCTGCCTCACTTTGCCCAACAATGCGGCTGCCCCTAGCCCAGCCCTCTCTCTGCAGTAACGAAACTGAAGAGCTGCCTTCTCCTGGCCCTTTGCCCACAACCCCTCATAAAGCTCCAGTTCCATGCCATGAACACAAACCGAGGCACGCACTGAAAGAGCACGTGATCACGCGTCCTTCTGCCACCCTCTGGACACACGTTTTCGAAAAGGTGTGAACCCTGCAGGGCAGATTTACCAGCCGGCTCACTCTCGGCACCTCAGCTCCCGGTCTGTAAAAGGGGCGCAGTCACAATGATTCGCTTCAGAGAGCTGTCATTGTGCGAATGATTAGTGAGTTTGGCAAAGCTGCACACACACTTCCCGAGTCTTGTATGAGTGACTATTAATAAACAGCTCAAGGCTAAACTTAAAGTTGGCATCCTTGACGCATTCGCTGCCTTGCGGTTGTGGCGACTTCTTTAGTCGAAGTGCTCTTAATGCCGCCACACCCACATGCATTCTTCCCGTTTGGATCAGAGCAGGATCCGAGAGGGCTGGCGGGGCGTGTGCGTCTGGTTTTCCGTCTGCTTTCAAAACCAGGCTGTTGGAGTCTCCCTGGAAGTCAGGCCCTGATCCAAAAGCCACACCCGTGGTTGTGTGCCTCTGGTTAGAAGCAGGAAGGTTGTTCTTGGCCGTATATTTGATTGATTGATTGACTCATTGATGGATGGATTCAAGTTTTTATATGCTGTCCCATTACTAAAAAGTCTCCAGACGGCTTACAAAGAATAAAAACAAAAAACAAACCACAACAACAACACACTGCATCCAATAAATAGTGACTAAAAACAAGAATAAAACCAGTTAATTATTAAAATATTGGGAAAATTAAAAGGTCTTCACCTGACCCTGAAAAGAATAAAGCTATAGCACCAGGCGAACCTCCCTGGGGAGCATGTTCTACTTTGCACATGCTCAGAGGCACCCATTTGCCGCCTTCTCTGGCACCAAAGAAAAAGTCTAATAAAGGTCCAGCAGAATAAATTCTTCCTAGGTGCCCAAATGTACATATGGGCAAGGATCTGGAACTGTTAACAGCTGTGTATAAGGGGGGGGGGGAATCCATGGTGTAGTTTGTCCCCACCCTGCAGAAACACAGACTGCTGCTGCTGCTGCTGTTGCTGAAATTCTGTAAAACAATTGAAGTTACCCTTTCATTGAACTTGCCCTTAAGGGCTTCCTGGCACTGCCATGCCAGTGGCGATCCAGACAGTGGGTGGGGAGGGTGGATCTGGTCTGCTAGCTGATCTCCAGGAGATTTGCAGTAGATCAGGAAGAATTTCTGCTCCTGATTATTTCAAAACAGTGTCAACAGAATGACTCTCCCCCTCTTGGCCTCCTCAGTTACACAGCTGAAAGAAAAAAGCTTGGGGTAACCAAGTAGCGGTTTTGTTGCCTGGAAAGAAGGTGAGCACCATTCAGTTTTGGCAAAACAGATTCGTGGGCTTGGAGTTCTTTAATTCCAAATACTCTTTTGCACCAGGTCCTGGTTGGTAAGTGCTGGAGTTCTATTTTAAAAACATGCACAAAAAACCCTGAAGTCTGTCCATTCTGCTCACATCAGTTCCACACCTGGCCTGAAAAGGGGGGGGGGCCAGGAAGAGGAACCAGCTCTCCCTTCTTCTCAAGGCTCAAGTGCTGCCAACTTCAGAATTATTTTATTTAGTTAGTTATTATTTTTCAACATGATTAACTGCCCTTCATCTGCGAGGCTCTTAGGAGGGAATATATAGCATTAAAAGCAATAAAACAATTCATGTTTAAAACAATATGATAATAGATTAAAACTCAAGAAACATAGAACTATAGTTCAGCAGGGTCAGTAGGCCATCGGGTCTTTTGGAAGAGCAAGCCTTCAGCTGGCAACTGGCTACTGGAAATGCAAGCATCAATTTCTGGGGGATAATGGTTAGGAATCAAAACTAAAACAAGATTGGCACTAATAATATCTCCTTTGGAAGAGCATTCTGAGTTCAAGTGGCCCCAAAGAGATGAACCTTTTGCTTCCAGTTTGAAGGCAGTGACCTTCAAGTTAACTCTGGTTAGTACTGCACAAAAAAGGCACTGATTAGCTGCTTCTAAATTTTTTCACGAGTACCTTGTAAACCCTATAATGAAACAATCCACAATGAAGCAGGAGATAGTGCCAGGAGATGAGTTGCTCAGCTCAGAAGAAACTCAGCTACTGGGAAATTGCAAAAGTAGAACTGCAGCTGAACATTAGGAAATCAAAAACTCTTCTTCACTGTAGAATTACACAACTTCAGTATCAATATCTAGTGACTAAGAGCGTGGGACTGGGACTCAGATGATCTGGCTTCTAGTCCCCACTCAGCCATGGAGCCAACTGGGTGACTTTGGGCCAGTCACAGACTCGCAGCCCAACCTACCTCACAGGGTTGTTGTTGTGGGGATAAGATTGAGATTAGCAGGACTACAGCCAAGAAATTAGAAGAAGATGGAGCCTTACAAAGGCAGCAATAAAGCAGCCAAAACAGATAATCAAGAGTAAGGACATGTTGCTGGAGACCAAGTTCCAAGATAATCCACACTCTTGTAATTCCCTATCATTATCTATGGGTGCAAAAGCTGGACAGTGAAGAAGCTGACAGAAAGAACATTGATGTGTTTGAAACATGGTTCAAGAGGAGAGCTTTGCACATACACTGGACCAAAAGGAAAGAATGATGAACAAGTGGATCCTAGATCCTAGGGTATGCCGGGAGGAGGAGGCCCGTTGAAGAAGGATTCTTCGCAAGGCTAAGGCTGATTACGAGCTGAGACTTGCCAAGAATATCAAGAGCAACAAAAAGGGCTTCTTTCAGCATGTAAATAGGAAGAGGAAGGGGAGACAAGTGGTGGGTCCACTAAATAAGGAGGAAGGAGATCCAGTGACTGATATGAGGGAACAGGCACAGA
>NW_025336635.1:1331334-1550216 GCF_004798865.1 Varanus komodoensis
TCTTGATATTCTTGGCAAGTCTCAGCTCGTAATCAGCCTTAGCCTTGCGAAGAATATCAAGAGCAACAAAAAGGGCTTCTTTCAGCATGTAAATAGGAAGAGGAAGGGGAGACAAGTGGTGGGTCCACTAAATAAGGAGGAAGGAGATCCAGTGACTGATATGAGGGAACAGGCACAGATGCTAAATGACTATTTTGCCTCTGTGTTCTCCCCAAAGCAGGACGGGGGAGATCCGCATAGGAGATGAGATGAGGCTGGGGACTTGGGGGCACAGATTAGAGTCACCCCCCTTGAAGTAGAGGGGCTCCTCAGGGCATTGGACATTACACAGATGCCAGGCCCTGACAGGTTACACCCGAGAGTACTTAGAGAGTTGGCAGGGGTTCTCTCATGCCTGCTGGCCTCCATTTTTGAGACCTGGGTCTCTTCAGCCTGGAGAAGAGGAGACTCAGAGGGGATCTGTTGGCAACATACAGGTATGTGAGGGGATGTCACATGGAGGTGGGTAGAGCCCTGTTCTCCCCTGCAGAGGAAGGCAGGACACGCTCCAACGGAGCAAAGCTCAGGGAGCCAAGGTTCCATTTGCATGCCAGGAAGCACTTCCTGACAGTCAGGACCCCGAGGGTGTGCAATGGGCTTTCCCTGGAGGTGGTTGAGGCCCCATCGGTGGACGTGCACATGGTGGGCATGTCATGAGTGGAGCTGGCTGGTGCCGGAGGTCAGACTAGATGGCCTAGGAAGCCCCTTCTGACTCACTCTGTTTCTATGTTTCTAGATCAAATCAAACCAGAATTATACCTGGCAGCGAAAAAGATGAAACTGAGGCTGTTGTATTTCCAGCACATCATGAGAAGACAATATTCAGTGGAGAAGACAGAAGAAGAAGAGGAAGCCCAACTAGTAATGGTTCAATTCTGTAAAGGAAGCCACAGCCACAAGTTCTCAAGAACTGAGAAGGTTCTCAAGTGCAGAACATTTTGGAGGCTTTCATTCAGAGGGTTGCCATAAGCTGCAGACACTTTGGTGTAACAACAAGAACATATTTAGACTGGCTTTTGGTTGCATGTTTTGGGGAAACAGGAAACCCTTTGTGGTCAGAGGAGTGTGCTGTGAGGATGTTTGGAACTTCTGTTTGATTTTAGAACTCAAAATCAACTTGTGTTGTTAGAAGTCAAAACAACTTGTGTTGTTACTATGTCAGCAACATTCTTGTATTATGGGGCTGACCGTGTGAATTGCAAATGGGAGTAAAACATGGCTGAAACCTGATCCCACTAGCTTTGTGGCTCCAAAATCAGCACCCCAACCTTTACAATCCAATGAGAGGGTGAGTGGAGTGGACTCGGGCTGGGAAATACCTCCTCTGCACTGAAGCTCATTCTGTGACCCTGGATCAGTCATTCTCAGCATGGCCTACTTCACAGGGTTGTTGTAGGGTTCCAACTGGCAGTGTGCCCTGAGCACCCAACAATAAAACACCCAGAAACAACCTTATAAAAGGGAGAGGGAATGCCCCAAATTTAGCTATTCTTTTCCTGTAAAATAGAAACAAATATTAACCAGGGAGTTTTATGCACCTATGAATTATTTTCCAAACATTGGGTGTAAGTCAGGGCCAGGCTAGACACGGCAGTTGGTGCGTGAGACTGTGGGGTGGAGTTGGGAGGTCCTAAACCTGCGTCCATGCAGTGGTCTTGACTGGAATCAGAGGGTCCTCGGACTGGCTATTTCCCGCAGGAAATACATTCCCTGCAACACCCGTGGGAGATTTCCTCCCCTTGCGAGTCCCGGGCACTGAGAGCGGAGAGAATTCTGATTAAGACCGTGGTGAAAGAAATATGTCAGGAGCCCTCTCTGGCTTGTGCTCTTGCCCACACTGGCTGGTTGTGACAGGCCAAACAATGTGCCAGATGATCCGCTTGATCTGGCCTATCCCAGTATGGATCTACGCCATTATCAGGATGAGCAGGAGAGGCACTTCTGGAGATAGTCCTGTGCTGGCATGTGGAAAAGTACTTTTTCCTGTGTGGCTCCCAAACTGGAACATGTGCCTTTTAGATTTGCAACTGGTCCCCACTCTCTTTACATTTAGAAACAGGGCCAAGAGGCCTCTTTGAAACTTTGCATTTCAAAACGTGTTGTTTGTTTGTGGTTTCAGCAGCAGTAGGCAGCTTTTGGCATACAACTTCCATCAACTCCAGTAGCATAGCTAATGGATGATGGGAATTGTAGGCCCTGGAGAGCTGCAAGTGCTCCATCCCTGCTTTATTTTTTAGTGCTTTCTGTGTTTTTATTTGAATGTTTTATCTTGTGATTGAAAGAGAGTTCTGATTTGTTTTTTGTGGTACTGCCTTTGTTGGCTTTCCAAAGCAATCTAGAAATGCCATGAAGACGTAAAACGTGTAAACACATAAGTAAGCACTATGATTATTAGCCAGAACCAGGGTTGCTGTCTCTCCCCAGCCAGGGCGGCTATTTCCCAACAGCCAGATAAATGAATCAATGGAGCTTTCCTGCTATCCAGAGGCAGGGCTTTCCCAGCCAAATTGATCAGGGGGAGGGGGGCTCCCTTGGCATGCTGGCGGCTCCAAGCTCCATCCCAGCATCTCCAGGTACGGAAGCCCCGGAAAGCCATTCCTGCCTGTCAGTGTCAACATTCCAGGATTTGATGTTCTGACTCAGTGGATACAGCTTCCTATGATCTTGCAGGGAGCTCTGTGAGGAAGCCAAAACAAGGCAGTAACTCTTTCCTGAGCAGAGGCCGGCCCTCCCCTTCCATGCAGTGCGGCAACACAATCTGCTTTCAGGTAGCACCATGAATTGGGCGCAAATGCAGGGCAGGGATGGATGGAGGCGGAATCAGGTGTCAGAATGGTATACCAAGCAAATCAACCGCGCTGGGTGGCTGCAGCTTCTCGAGTTAGGAGGGAGGGAGAAGCAGTTGTCTCTTGCTGTGTCTCCTCCTTTTGCCCTTAAGTTCCAAACATGGTAATCTTGTCCCCGTGGAAAGTTGCTCCAGCCCCTTGATCGTTCTTGCCTAGTCTGAAACTTTTAAACTATGATTTGGAATGTTGGCCTGAGTATCAGGGGCTTCTTGCACATTGTGGAGGTCCTTCAAGCTGCTTTGGGTAGCAAAATTCTCCAGAGAATTTCTCCATGGTCCTCCTCCTCCTCCTCCTCCTCCTCAGTGATGTCATAATAGGTTTAAGCACAAGCGGAATGAGTAAGTATGAAAGCTGGCTTTACTGGGACCACTGCAACCTCTTCTGCGTTGGTTTCGCAAAAGAGACATGGCCATCTGGCTAGTCTCCAGTTTGCAGCGATCAGATGCAAGGAGGAACCAGTTGGTAGGGTTGCAAAGAGGTGCAAAATGTAGTAATCATCCAACAGGTGAAGGACTCCTTCTACCAGCATGGAACAGTGGTGGAGAAGGCTTCACCTGTTGGATTTCTGGCACCTCTGTGGCTGTTAAAGGCACAAAAGCCCTGCAAAGGAAGGGAGTGGGGGAGAAAGAGCTCTCCCTCTGCGGCTCTGGGGTCTTCCTCCCCCATCTGCTGCATTGTATGTTTGCTTTTAGGGTCCAACCAGCACCTATGATCAGAATAAAAGGACTACATGGGGTTAGTCAGTGGCTTTTGGAAAAAAAGTCTTTCCCAACCCAGCTCCATCCAGATATTTGCACCTCCGGGCACTCATTCATAGAGACAACAGGAAGCCCTAGGGGCTGCAAACCGTGCGGAGAGGCTGAACGTCCGGAGGACCAGGTTGGGGAAGGGCAGCTTGCCAAGTCCGGGCTCGGTGGGGATTTTATGGTCCTCCAGATGCTGTGGGGCTACAGCTCCCCTCGCCGTTGCCCACTGGCTGTGCTGGCCGGGGATGGCGGACCTGGCCTTTGCGCCCCGGTGGCCCCAACGGTCAGCGCAACCCCATCGCGCCCGAGCCGCTTCCCTGCCCTCCGCTGCCGCCCCGCCCCGCCCCGCCCCGCCTGCCCTGCCCGGCCCTGCCCGGCCCTGCCCAGCCCAGCCCAGCCCAGCCCAGCCCGGCCCGGTGACGAAGCACAGCGACCGACTCGCCGGCGGCCGCAGAGCTCCCGGCGCGCTGCCTGCCCGGCTGGCCTCGCACCGCGCTCTCCTCCCGCCGGGGCGCCCGAGCCCGATTCACGCGCTCCGCCGCTGGGCCGGCGACGCGCCCCGCGCCCGCGCGCCTGCTCGCTGCGCTCCGCAGAAACTTTCTCGCCGGCTCTCTCGCTCGGGCGAGTTGCTCCGGGGCGCCCTTGCCCGCGTTCCTCCCATCTCTCGGAGACTTCCTGCAGCTGGTGCCCGCGCGTCTCCCTCGGCGATCTCTCGCCCGCCCGGGCTTCCTCGCGCGCTTTTCCGCCGCAGGGGTCCCGGCAGGTGGCCCCGCGCCCGCTCGCCCTGGCGGCCTGCTGGCTGCTCAAGAGGCAGGGATGGGGGGCCGCCCAGGGAGTGTTCGCCCCGTGCCTGCCCACGCCGAGGGCCAAGCGCTCGCCGCCCGCCCCCGGCGGCACTCAGGAGATGCAGAGCAAGGGGGGCCCGGCTGAGAGCATGGCGCTGCCCGTCCCGGGCGAGCCGGGCGAGAACCTGCGCCGCCTGCGGAGGAGGAAGGTCCTGCTGGGCGAGGAACGGAAGCTGGCCGGCTGGGCGCTGGGCACAGCCCTCGTGGGCATCCTTCTGATGGTTCTGCACACCGAGCTGGCGTGGTTCGGGCACTGCCAGGTGAGTCGGCCGCTGCCTCTCCCCCTCCCCTGCGCGGGCTTTCTGCAAGGCGTCCGCCCTGCAGCCCACCCTGGCCCTCGCCCCCCTCGGCCCCCGGCCTGGCACTGCGCTCCCCCCGGGCACGTTCCACTTGGGAAAGTTGCTTTCCTTCCCAGGAGAGGCTGGCTGTGCCAAACGTGGGCTCAGGAAGAACTTTCCTCAAAATCAGATTGGCTTGCGATCCGGGAGAGATGGAACAGGCAGATTTCCCGGCCCGGGCCAAACCCTGCCACCGTTCTGCCTGAGATCTGTGGAGCTCAAACGCTCGCACATGTTTGCAGCCAGCCTATCGAGACGTACTGGGGAGGTTGCTGGTTGGAGTGCTGGTCCTGGATGTTGAGATGTCCCCACTCAAATCCACTGCTGTGGAGTCCGCTGAGTGACTTTAGGCTCTTCGCTCTTTCTCAGCCTGGACAACCTCACAGGGCTGTTGTGAGGATAAAACTGGAGGGGGAAAGGATGACAGGCTTTGAGCTCCGTGGCGGAAAGGAACCATGCAAATCTCTCCCTCCTCCACTCTTCCATGTGCGCTCCTCCATATCTGTCCCAAACCCCCAAAATAGGTACCTCAGCTAAGATGTGGAAGGAAGTGCAAGACAATTTACAATTTCCTAAATCAAAGTTACTTCTGCACATTGCTAGAAGGGAAGGCAACCTCTCATACCTTCTCTTCCGTTCCCCAGTGCAGCGTTGCTACAAAACAATGGTCTTAAAGCAATAAACAAGCATGCCTTGATCCTTAAGATCCCCTCCTTTGCAAAAAAAACACACTGGATGAGTACTAAAACAGGCAACTAATGAATGTGCTGATTAAATCAGCCCTAGCAATTAACCTGAACATCAGGCATCAGGGAATGCGCACAGCTATGGGAACAAGTTAGATGGAAAGGATGGACCGTCAGCCTATCCATAGTTAGTTGTCATTATGGTTAAAAGCTCAATTGTTGTTTTACTAGAGAGGTGCAGCCAGGATGGTAAAACTCCTTGGAGGGCTCTGCTGCAGGGAGAGAGCTGGTAGCTTCACTTCACCTGGCACAGCATTTCTGAAGGGCAGCAGGCCAGACTCTTGGGCTCTGTGTCTGAGGCAGCCCTACTGCAAGGCATGGCGAGGCAGCAGCTTCCCTGCTGGAGGACTGTTCAGAAAGCAGATCTAGCCCACAAGGTGTGATCCGCAGGAATTCCTCCGGCACACCCGCCGTTGACAAGACTGAGAATGGAGAACCAGAGCAGAGATGCATCAGGAGAGCTCTCTTTCTTTTTTCCTTCTTTTAAAAATGGTACTAATGGTGGCAGGGCCTCTGACTGGAATCTGGTCTGAGCTACCAGAGGCAAGGAAGGTGCTGTTTCCCTTCATGCCATTTTGCTGATTAAAATCCCCACACTCACTATGGAAAGGTGCTATTCATCCCATAGAGGCGAACATTGTGTTCCCACCTAACGCTATGGGGCAAACAGCACCTTGGAAGAATTTTAATTGGACTGCCATCTCAGTCCAAGATCTTCCTATCCTGACTGTCGTCATTTTTCAAACTTGTGATGGGAAATCTTGTTCAGGATTTCCTGTGACACCTCGTTTGGCCCGGGACTTGTGCTGAACTTCCCTGTGGATTGTGCCCTCGGGTTAATCTGTGGGAGGTGCAACCGGGTCTCATTTTCTCCTTAAGCTCCGGAACGGTTTGGCTACAGCCTGTGAGCAACCAGAATAATCTAATGGTGAACACGGTACTCTCCACGGGAGGAAATGCTTTGTGCGCTTATATTTTCATGTGGTTCTCCAAGCTACCCCAGCGCTGCTCGGCACTGAAGGTCCGTTTGAGCCATTGCACCTTCTGCGGATGGATTCTTCACTGACTTTCAGAGCAGGCTGTTGTTCAACTATCAGTAACTTCTTTTTCCCTCCTTCCCAAAATAAACTCACAACAGCCCTGGATCTGAATATTTGACTAGTTGCAACTTGAAGATTCAGTAATATTTATCTCTGTAGATAGGGAAAGGAATGGGTGGATAAGAAGGTCATATTTGTTCTCAGAAAATGCAGTCCACAAATACAAGCCTTTATTTATTTATTTAAACCATTTTTATGCCACCCCATTCGCAAAAAGCCTCGCTTTTATGATCCTGTATTTGTGAGTTGTAATTTCTGTGCACTAGCCAAAAAGGTATAGTCAAAGGTATAGAAATAAAGGAGTATTTCTTATCTGTCTGGAGAGAGAAGGGAGTGGGAAGGATGGAAGGAACGAAGGCAAAGACTTGGAACCAGATAACATGCATGCGTATTTATTTGTTGGTTTGTTCATGAGTGTGCCCACCGGTTGGATCCGGACAGAAATTGGGTTAACTGTGCAGATGAAAGCTGGCTTTCTTCCCCGCATCTTCTTTCCCATGGCAGTCCTTCCAGCTACAGGAAGAGACAGGAGATCATGCTGAGTGGCGTGGGAAGTGCGGACATTCCCCCGAACAGGTGAGGGGACCTTCTGCAAGTGGAACCCCTCTTCCTGCACAGGCAGATCCTAGAGCCACCCCCACTATTATAAAAAGGCTCCCCCAATCTCCCCATAGCACAGCACAGGGACAGTGTCCATCCAGAACAGATGAAAGGACGTCCTTCACACAGCGCTCAATTGAACCATGGGATTCCCCTCCACAAGACGCAGTGCTGGCCACCCAGTCGGGGGGCTTTAAAGGGGGACTGGATGAATGCATAGTGGCTACTGGTTCTGCCTGCAATAGGCTACTTCCAGGTATACCTGAATTCATTAGTTTCTGGGGAACGTGGCTGGGAGGTGCTGTTGCAACTCCTGCCCTGTTTGTGAGATCCTGTGGGCAGCCGGCTGTCCTAGAAGGACCCTTGCTCTGCTCCATCCGGGCTCTTCTCAGGCTCTGAAGAGCATCTTTTACCGGGGGAAGCAGTGGAGTCCGTTTGCACATGGTGATGTGGGGAAGAGTCCCCTCCGCCCTTCTGCTGCTTCTCTGACTTATGTGTTTGTGGATATGGGTGTGGGTTTTGCTGACTGTCCCTACAGCATTCAGTTGTGCCTGAGTCATCCTGGATCTCGTTTCTCCAGGCTATTCCTTGCCTCAGTGACACCTCTCAGTGCTGTATCCCTTTGTCCTGGACAGAACAGGACTTGAAACTGTTTCCCCCACTTTCTTTCTTCCTTCCTCACAAGGTCTGTGTGTCTTGTGAGTCAGTAAGGCAGAGGCGGCCCTCCAAAAGGACCGAGCTGGGCCTGCTGCTCAGGAAGGCCACAATAAGTGGCTTGTGGGGGGAAGGGTTGGCTGGCTGGGGTCCCGCGCCCTGTAAGCCAGCCCAAGGATGCAGTTCTGATCCTTAAACACCCTCTCCCACCTTCTGCGCTGCATCAGCAACATTCACAAGTATTACCTGGCCAGTTCTGTCACAGCACGTGCTTTCATCTTCCATGTGCCACAGGTCGCTTTGGCAGATTCCAGCTGAAAGTGCATCCTTGGGGTGCAACTAGATGTGACCCGTAAGATCCACAATAAAGATTTCCCACATTTTAAAGCAACCGTATGGGGTGCAGAATGGATTGTTGGACCTTGGGGCTGGGGAAGGAGCAGTTAACCCTTCCTGCAATGTTTTCCTGCTTGCAATGTTTTTCTCTCCCACCTGTTCTTTGGCCAGCATGGGAACAGTTGCGGGTTCCCAATATCATACCTAGTCAGTTTCCTGGTGAGCCAAGCCAAGAGAAGCGTTATGCGTTTGTGCGCTTTATTTTGCAAAATAGCAAAAGTGCTGAGGCACTGAAGGAAATTTAAATGATGGTTCTAAAGCCCAGCTACCCAGTGCTTCCATTGGAGCACCAAAAAAGCGGTGGTGGTGAGGTGGGGTGATAGGCATCAGTCTGTGCGTGGTGGGAGAACGGGGCCCCAGCAGCTGCCCCAAAATGCTGAGCGTTGGCCCCACGCCTGGCATCGGGTAGGGTGATTCTGCAGAATGGTACTAGATGTGAGCAGGGCATACAGATTTTCTGGAGCAGTTGCTGCCTCCATCTTGGACAAAACAATGCTGGCTTACAGTAGTGTCTTAGTCTGTGAAGCTTGCCTGCCAGCCTAGCTTAGCGGGCTTTTGGCAATGCAACCCGTCCCTGGAGGAGGATGCTGGCTATGTTCCGTTTTGGAAAAAACAGGGAAAAGCCTGCTCAGCCTTCAGGTTTCTCCCAAGGTGCATTAAGTGCTCCAGGAAAAGGAAAATATTGAGAAACCGGCGTAGTTTCCGGAGGCATGATAGAACAAGAACAGTTCCTTATCAGAAGACGCTGTCTGGTGATGCATGGCCTAGAAGCAGCTTTTTGCAGTTCTGGTCCCTTTTAACTTCCAAAGGACGAGACACATGGTCTGACTCTTTGACGAGGCACACCTCCTTGAAAGAAGGAGTGGGCGCCAGTGATGTGGGACGGTGCATCTGCTTCCAGCAGGGAGTTCAGCCTCGCCAACCTGGTGCCGGCTAGAAGTGGGCCCCAGCCGCGCTGACTGGATGTCACAGTGATGTGTAGCTCAGCCCTTCTGGCGCCTGCAGGTTGAAGGAAGCGGGTTTGTGGTGGCTTGAGCACTTGAGCAGCAGGACTTATGCAGGACCCTGCTAGTTTGAGCCACTGCCTGCAGCTGTCTGGGGCGGGCACATGTTGTTTTCTGGGATGTTTGCGGGGCTTTCTGATTTGCATTTCACTGTTTTATGTCACCTTGGTGGGGAGGGGACGGGGGCTGCCCTGATGGGTGGCTTAAAACTGAGGGGTAGGTAGATAGGCCTGGAGCAGGGGTCCTAACCAAAGCCCCCTGGCTCAAACTGTTCCCCATTGACTCCAATGAGCGCCCTGCTTCCAGTTCTGGTCAGATGGATTTTTTAAGGAAGCATGGCAGGAGAATGGGCGTGCAACCACCTTCTGTTTCCTTCAGCTTCCAGCACTCAGCTCTGCTGCCTTTGAATAACAAGAATAAGAGGAATCATTCTCAGGAGTTCAAAGTGTTTCTATCCATCATCGTGTTCTAGTCTTATTTGAGGCCCTGACAACAAACAACCCAGTGATGACTCAAAGCGTGGGCAAGCTAATTGTGGTCCTCCAGACTACAACTCCCATCAGCCCCCAGTCAACAGTGTGGTGGTTAAGAGCACAGGGTTGGAATTTAGGGGATCTGGACTCTAGTCCCCACTCTGCCGTGTGGACTGGGTGGGCCAGTCACAGACTCTCAGCCCAGCCCACCTCACAGGGTGGTTGTGACGAGGATAAGATTGAGAAGAGGAAGAACTTATGAAAGCAACCTTGAGTTCCTTGAAAGACAGGAGATAAAAAATAAAAGTGAAAATAAAAATAAGTCATGGCCAGTGGTGAGGGCTGATGCGGGTTGTAAGCCGGAACGGCTGGTGGGCCACAAGGAGTCCGCCCTGCATGCGCTTTTGTGGATCTCAGCCCACTTCATCCATTGCATTCTCTAACTTGCAAATGTCTGCAAGGCGAGGGAGGAATGATAAAAAGCAGGTTTGGGATGGGATGGGAAGAAATGCAGGAAATTATGCTATTATCAGACAGTGGCAATTATGCTATTAACTGTGGCTTCTCATAAAAGATTTGTTGGGTGAAAACAGTGACAGGCTAGAACTGTTAACTTAGTGGGATAAAAAACCTTTATCCCAATTCAGGCCAATGATGATAGAAACAAACTTTCCCATGTATTGCAATTCAGCCGCTGCACAATGTGGTATTATTGACAATCTATATTACAGGTGGGGTGCAGGATGCAGCTGTGGCTGAGAGAGATGCTTTGCCTAAGGCCACCTAAAAAGAAGCCAAAGCAGAAGTGTGTTTTCCTGATCAGGGAACTCCTGCTTTGCAGTTCGGTCTCTTAGCCACTATGCAAGCCCAGCTGTCAAAGATAAAGGATGAAGGACTGTTCCTCCACGAACTTATCTGTCAGAACATGCTTGTGTCTCCTCTTAGAAGTTCAGTATGTACGGAAGCCTATGTTGCAATCCAGCCACTGCCCATTTCCAACATAGGTCACAGAGATGTCAGAGATCCCACAAGCAGGGCATCAAGCCGCTCCAATCAGTATTCTGAGATACACTGCCTTTGTACATGGAGGTTCCATTTAGCTCTCACAACAGGTGTCCTTCAGATAAATTCCAGCACTGCAGACTTTTAAGACAAGACTACATGTTATGTTTCACAACTCGTTTTGTGAGGTAGAGTGGTGCAGGCATCTTGGGCAGCAGATTCTGGGAATAAGATGGCAGCATATGCTAATAGTGTTGGTGGTAATAAGGTGCTAGAGGACAGAGCCCTGTGCCATGTGGCCCACTCTATATTTGGGTGTCATGGAGGAGGCTGTCTCATCATCAGTGTGAAAGGCAGATTCATCTGCCAGTCCGGCTGGGTTTTGTACATGAAACGGGAAGGTCACCATTCCGTTCTTCAGCGCAGGCAGCAACAATCCTTGAGCCAGCTCTGCAGCAAAGGCTGCTGTTCAATTTTCCTGTCTAAGTCTGAGACTGACTGCCCCCCTCCTCAAAAGTGAAGCTTATTTCCCCGTTCCTCCTTCCTCCCTCTGCTTGTCTTGCATTGCTGATTTCTTCCGCCACAAAAATGCATCCTGTGGGGTATCTTATCCCACAGAGGTACTGGCAGCAAGTCCCTGCTCCGATCTGCCTGCTCCATCCTCTCCCCGGAAAGTAATGTGATCCTTGTGGGTTCAGGCAGGGCTGAAAGGACAAGTCCCAGTGTCTAAAAGGACGGATATTTGTCCGGCTTCATGCCTGCCACGGACTCTGTTCCCATTTGGTGCATGTTGCGTGTCGGAAGCGTAGGTGATCCTTTTGGAGAAAGGAACTCAGCCACGGCATTGGTGATCCATATTTCGTAACCGACTGTTCCCCCTCAGTAGTTAGAATGTCTGGAAACATTCTCAGACTTCACAAAAGCTCAGGCAATGCCGAGAGTCACAGGTGATGAGTAAGTGCTATTTCGGCTGCTGTGACCTTGGTAACGTGTCTGACGAGGACATCCTGTATCCCGTCATTTTCCAAGTCTGAGGTGGATCTTCCAAGAGAGACCCCATTTCCGCCCTGATCCTCTTCCAGAATGAATCAGGAACTGGGGTGCCAAGTCTTCCTTTCTGTAAACTGTCAGTGGAAAGTAGGGTTCCCACATGTTTAGGGTGATGGTGGAATTCTGTGTAGATTTTAAGAGCTACGTGACAAGCAAAACCAGAAGAGGAGGTGTCCAGGGAGAGCTTGGCCTGCTGATTTCTGCCTGTTGTGCGTGTGTTGAAGGCATGGGAAAGACCCACTTGGGCACCCATCTGGGTTTCCAACTTGCTTTTTCCGCCTCCTATTTATATGGGTGGGTGGATGTGTTCTGTTTGCACATAAGCTACAGAAAAGGGATGGATTTGGCCTGATGAACTGCTGTACACATAATGGGGAGGGCAGGGAGCAGGTCTACTGCACTTTTTAGGTGGGATTACATCCAAGGAGAAGTAATGCCGCCCTCCCATAAAGCACTTGCAGATGGCGGGGAGAGGAATGCAAAGGCGAATAGCTAGGAAAGCAGGAGGGCTCTTTCTCTGCATGCTGATTCTCCTTGAATCCCAACCCCTCGATCATTTAAAACTCCCCTCCTCTCTGGCCGGTGTTCTTGTTGTATTTATTTCTATACCACCTCTGGGCAATTTACAACAGTGTATAAAGCAAAGCAATAAAACATGGTGCAAGTACCATAAATAGAAAGCAGTGTTAAAAAGAATTGGAAGCAGCTGTTAAAATACAGTAAAAAAGACCCTGCAGAGGAAAAGAGTCACCTGGATAATCCCCTCCGGCTCCGGATGACCAGGGGGATCTTCGAGGGCCTCTGCACGGAGGGCTGTCTTGACCTGGTGCCAGAAGGGTGGCAAGTTTGGCACCAGGTGGGCTGCAGTGGGGAGGTTGGCCCAAAAATGGGGCCATTTTGGAGGCAGGTGCCAACAGGTGCAGCTGGAGCTATTTTTTTTAGGGCAAAGCACTCAGTGGGAGTTTGGGCACCCATCCCTCCCATGCAGCAGACCTCTCCTAAAACTGTTACTTCGTTTCTTGCATTTTCTTGCATTTCGTTTCTTGCAAATGCAGGCTTGGGAACTAGCATTTGGTCACTGAGGGAACATATTCGACTGGCCGTAGAATTGTATAAAACAAGGGATTTTACCTTCACACCTGCTAATACTGCACGAGCGAGAAAAGCTTCCCTCGCTTGCTGCAGCCCTCTAGTCCGTGCCCGTGCTGTTCATTGTGCAGCCATCCCCTTGCCCTGGGGTCTGAGGACAGGTCCGCGCGACGAGACACACACTTGCACGCAGGGAGAAAGTGCACGCTCTCTTTTTCTTTCCTCTACTTGCTCTCAGGATTTCCCCCACCCAAAAAAGCTTGGTCTTATGATATTGTCTAAGCAAGATAAGTCATGCAAATATTTCTGCTGCACTCAGGAATGCTGCCCGGGGTTGACAGCCGTCCAGCAGAACAGGGAAAATGCCCCACTGAGATTATCCTTAGGCCTCCCAGTGTTATAATTAGGGGTATAACTTCATAGCAGGTGTGGGGAGAAAGTATATTGGGATCTACTGGTGGATCTGTGAGTTATTGTCAGGATTTCTGACTTCCAGTTAACAAGAACAAGAAAAGGACTTTTCCCACATAGTTTAGGCTTTCAAATGAAGACAGTCTGGGGGCAAATGGGGTGGAGGATACACCTTGGATTAGAAGGCAGGAAGAGAGAGAAACTCAGAGGGCCAGAAATAGTTTTAATGTGTCCTGATGTGTTTTAGCCTAGGCTAGCCCAGGAGCTGGAAATATGTCAACAAAACATAGCAAACGAGAACACAATTCCAATACAAATGCATGACCCTGACATAATTAAAATGCAAAATCAACATGCATTCATACTTTTAATATACCTTTCTAGGATATAGAAAGAAAAAATCCTAAACAATTAAGTCCAGTTATCATATATCCTCTGCCCACAAAGTCTTGAAAATCATACGCTGTCAGTAGCACAGCACCGAAATATGACTATCGGTGTGGATGGTCTGTGAGTTCAGTTTCACACTCACACTAAAAACAACTTTGTAAGCTTGGATTGTTCTTGGCATGTTTTACTCAGCAGTAAACCCCCTCAGTTCACTGGGATTCACTGCACTTCTAAGCGCATTTATGACTGTAGCCTTGGTCATTTCTTTAATCATAGGCTGAGCGTACCATGACTCATGCCCGAGCTGACTGAACATCATGTCTGAGGTTTAGCTCGGGTTGGGGATCATCTTGTGTGTCCAAATTTCCAAGTTCTGCAGCAGAGCAATGCCGTGTGGGCACCAGGCGTGGTTTCGGTTATTGAACAGGACCAGGATTCGAGCCCACAGGGCAAAAGGGGGAGAGAAGTGCCAGAGTGCTTCTGCCATGAAATCTCTGTATGGAGGTGTCTCCTCGAAGGGCCTCATCTCCTAAGGCAGGGGTCTCAAACTCAACTGACTGGGGGGCCGCTGGAAGTCGAGTCTGGGTGAGGCTGGGCCGCATCAAGGATTCCACCCCCGCGGTGGTGGGGGGCCGCTCATCCCACAGTGCTCCCGGAGGCCGCAGGGCCCCTCCCCATGCCCTGCCCATCCCGGCAATTGGCCCGTGGGCCGCGCGTTTGAGACCCCTGTCCTAAGGACATCTGTAGAAAGGGATTGTGGAGAAGAGAGGTGGGCATCTGATTTAGGGGGCGGGGGGAGAGCTCAGGCTTCCAGGCCCCCGGCATGTAGCTCACTGCCTGACTCGGACCCCTGGCCTTCCTGGAAGGGAAGACACTTCCCGCATGCAAACGGAGACTGACCCGCAAGCTGTCCTTTGTAGAATAAAGCCAGAACCACCCTAAGCGAGGCTGCTTGGAAACTGGTGTGCTTTCTCGGCAGGGCTGGGGTTAGGAGATGGCCCGCAAGGGCTGGCGCCTCGACTCTGCCTTTGGAGCCCAGGATTTCTGGGAGGCCCTCTGCCCCCCACCCCGCTGCTCAGGGACACTTGCAGAAATAATGGCACGGGGGCCCTGGGGATTTCTGTTGCGTATGGTCCCCCAGATGGACTGATTTTTTGCCCACAGGAGCTTCCTCTCCTGCTGCTTCCCAGGCTTTCTGTTGGATTTTCCCCTGGAAATTAAAAGGCATCCTCTCCCCTGTCCATATATCCCTTACTAACAAATAGGGGGTGTCCTCAGGAGACACACAGGCACACAGAGCAAATTTGTGCTTGCTTTCTGCTGGCCTGGGGGCCTGCACCCACCCCCAGCCAGGAATCTCATACATGTGGGACAAAGATTACTGTCCCCCCAATTGCCTTTTTGCTCTCCCCCATTTTTTCCGGTGGCACCACTGTGCCCAGAGTTCTGAAAAACACTGGACTTGACCGGTCACAACTGGTTGATGAACTGTATTCTGCTCACCGGGGTGCACAGTTTGTTGAATGCATAGATTTGCATAGATTATCCGAGCCTGGAGTGTGCCAATGGAGCATACGGATGTTTGGGAGTGTTGGAGTTGCTCTAATAAAAGCAATAAGCTGTATAGGTTAAAATATGGAGAGCCTCATCTGCCCCCATCCCCATATGCAGGCCTTTTTCTTTCTAAGTCCTTTTCCAGGAAAAGGAAAACAGCCCCAAACTATGCAAATGAGCCACCCAGTCTCAGATTGCTCCTGATTGCCCCGCCAAAATGGAAACAATTCTGCTGCACTTCCTTTGCAGTGGAAAAATACCTGGCCAGTTCATCCTTTGTCTTAAGGGCTTTTGTATTTCTGGTTGTAAAAAGGAAACATCAAAACCTGTTAGAATTCTGTAACTCCTGATTGTTTTATTTATCTGTGCCTCAAGCCTTCGATGTGTCATGATGTTTTTCCTGATGTCTATAATGATTTCTCAATGTTTCTGTATTGAGATTTTGCACTTCCTCATTGTCCTTGCCTTCTTACCCATTTAGAATCTCATCAATGCCCTGAAACTGTGTACATGGCCCACAACTTATAAAAACTTTGTATGTTCTGGAGCACTCATGATCAGTTTAGTATTCTGACTACCTGACAGCACTGTTGTTTTTCTCTGACACCGAGAGGGGTACCTGGTTGTTTGCCAATAGACTGCTGAGACTGTGAATTTGAATGTACATTCTCCTGGTCCTGCTATCGAGATCTCCTGACAGGAGCATAATAGGGTTGTACCCAGGACTCAGAGAGCCATCATGGTTGCCCAGTACTTGGAATAGCTTGGACATGATGTACATTTGTGGGCAATTGTCTGAGTTGACAGTTCATTGGTGGTGGGCTGGTTTTCCTGTCTTGGGTAGCTTGGAGCTCATTCCAAAAATACTGGAAGGAGATAGCTTGAAGCTTTAAGGATGGCTTGCGTTTGAGTTACTACAAACCCCTACAATATTTGGGGATATATTATAGGCCAGGCGGCAAAAGGCTACCTCATAATGGTCACGGGCACGTTGCCCACAACACAAATTCTGTTGGCAAAACCTTGGAAAGCAGATCATGTTCCTTCCCTGATTAGTGCAAGGGGGAGAGGGAAGAGAGTGGAACATGGTGCTTATGAACAAGATCACGAGGTACCCATTGATCTGGGGTGGGAAGGCAAATTCATCACAAAACCTGGCCAAAAGTCGTTCCTGATTGGAGTCCAACCATCAATTATTGGAACCATAGATCGGATGACCTTCACTCCTTGCATAGCTTATCTTTGACATACACTAGATGCATCCAAGTACAGCAAAAACGAGTGCGTCAAACTGTCTAAACAACTCACAAGGAGCAGGAAAAAGCTTCTGGCCAGAGTGGGGGGCCCACAGGCCCTTCCTCAGGTGGCATGCGGCCATGTGAGCAAGCCAGACGGATGTCTGTTGAAGCCTCCGAGCCTCTGGATGTAGCTTTTGTTCTTGGCTGAGTTCAGTTTTATTCCTTTATTGGCCATAGGCCGAAAGAGCTTCAGGAAAAAATGTGATGCATAAAAAAGGCTTTTCCAACTTGGTGCGCTCTGGTACTGATGCACTACAACCTGTGGCTGGCTGAGAGTTGTAGTCCAACCTTTCTGGAGGGCACTGGGTTGGGGACAAATGATATATACATGACAAAGCTCATCGCCTGCTGCGATGCAGCAGGTAAACAGGGGTTGCTGAGTGTCAGCCAGAATGGCTGGCATTGTTCAGATCCATGAAAGCCATTCATGTGATGAGATGCCACAACAGAGGGCTTAAGACGAGTAAAGGCAAAGCTTCAGTGTAAGCCACAGACTGGAAGAATGTTTCTTGACATCTGCCAGGAAACAGATACATGCATGCATGCCGAGCCTTTTTGAAGATCAAACCAGTTTTCCTTACCAAGCTGAAAATTCACCCCTGACTGAAAAATGAATGGGGAACTTTAAAGGAGTTAAAATGCTCGCTTGCTCACTGTGCTTCGCAGCACGCACTTGCCTTCTCAGCCTTCCCACCCACCCACGATTCCAGGGTAATAACGCGGGAATGTGCTGCCTGTGGAACTTATGTGTGCACAAACCATTGGCAAAAGCTTTCTGCTTGCCCTGGTGACTGGTACCAGCAGATATGGGAAGCTGAGCCCAGTGCTCGTGTTGAGCATGAGATAAAGGAGCTGTACAGGAATACTGTGTGCCAGCATTTCCCACAGCCCAGGAACATGGAGTGCTGCCATCTCCTGAAGCAGACCCTTGCTTCATCTGGGCCAGTATTCCCAACACTGGCTGGCAGCTGCTGTCCAGGGTTTTTGGTTGCAGAATCTCTGCTGTTCCCACCTTGGAGATTCCAGGGGTTGGGCCTGGGGCAGCTGCGTGCACAGAGGGGCTCTGCTGTGCAGCCACAGCTGCCAGAGGGACACCCTGCTGGCCTCAGTAGTGCATACCAGTGATGCGCATCGGGGAGGCAGATGCGGCAAAGCAGCTGTGCACATCCCCCCAGTCACGTGTGGGAAGCAGCGTGTGGGAAGGATGAGCAGAGCCCCCCACGCTCCTCAGCACGCACAAGCAGGATTCAGGCAGGGCCATTGCACAAAACTGTACTGCTGACTTCCAGACCGAATGCCCCAGCATTACTTTTTGGTGTTTTTAATCACAAAATGGGCAGCATCCAAAATTCTGACTTCTACACAGAGACACACAATCTGGCAATTGGACCAGCGATCAGAAGCCCCTGTGGACTTGGGGGTTCTTCATCTTTTCCTAGTCAGTTCGTGACCCTAGAGTGTCTGTGTTGTTACTGTGGTACACCCCCCCCACACACCTTTCTTCCTCTTGCAAGAAACCCAAGAAGATTCGCATAGCCCTTCCTCACTCCATTCAACCTCACACCAACAACCCTGTGAGGCAGGTTAGGCTGAGTTTGTAACTGAGTTTCATGGCTGAGTGGGGACTAGAACTAGAGTCCCAGTCCAGCACCCTTAACCACTATGCCCACTGACTCTGAGTCATGGTATAGCCCTATCATGGGATAGTAACAGCAAGCCAGTGGTAGGTAGGATGACATGAAGATCGATTCTAATTAAGTTTCAGTGGAATCCCAAGGTGGGCATGAAACGGTGCTGGAGGGAACCTTGCAAGAAGCTGCTCATGTAAGCCTCTTGTCTCCTTCACCCTTGTGCCAGGTGCAACACAGAATGCAAAAGCCGCATAGCCCCCGACCCAGAGGGCTTTAAAAGTGCAGACCAAAAGCTTTTACCAACAACAGGTGTATGTCCTTTGCGCCGGCTTGCTCCGCTTCCCCACTCTAATGTGAGAATCTCTTCCAGCCCCTGGGAAGATCAAGGAAGCATCTTGCCGGCATTTCTCGCATGCGGATGCTGTGGGACTGAGCCGCCTTTTGTTTGAGAGCCAGTGGATTGCACAAGCTCTTGCTGCTTGGCACGGGGCGGGAGTCCTGGCATGCGGCCCCTTGCCCTCCCTTCCCCCTGCCATTCCGTGCACAGCTTTATGCTTTCCCCGGTTATTTTTTCCTTGCTCTGATGGGAGTCTCTCTGCTTAGCCCTGGCCTCGCACGTCACTGTGGCTCCAGCTCCCCAAAGGGCACAGAGAGCTGAAGCAGACTTCCCCTGCTGGATGAGGACTTCTTCCTGGCCCACCCTCTGCAGATAGACCTTGGATCCGTTCTGGGTTCTGCTCATGTTCCCTTTCCCTGCCTCAGGAACGTGCTGGAGGAACAAGCTGGGCGAGACATGGGGGGAAGAGTCAGACAAGGACCCGGTGGG
The DNA here is from genome assembly GCF_004798865.1 of Varanus komodoensis. Taxonomy (NCBI): domain Eukaryota; kingdom Metazoa; phylum Chordata; class Lepidosauria; order Squamata; family Varanidae; genus Varanus; species Varanus komodoensis. The sequence continues at coordinate 1,350,373 of NW_025336635.1, forward strand.
AGCCAGGGGCGTCCGTCTGGGAATGCCCTTGAGAAGAATCCAGTAGGAGGGCATGAGAGCTGGTAACGCTCGCCCAGACATGCTCAGCCCCATGGGCACAGGCTGAGAGCAAATCCTCTGGCATGTTCATAAGAGGCACCCTTCTTCAGACCCCTCTCTTAAATATGGGATAAAAAGAGATGCAAGCATTTGACAGCTGGCCTGGGCGACTCGTGGCCACTGAAGCCAGTCACTGGCCACCTGCCATGTCCAATGGCCCTCTGGCCCTAGTCACGGACAGCACGTGCTCTCCGTTTTTGCAGTTCTAGGCCCACAGCAAAGGGAGGAGATCACTTTATCCAGCCCCCACAAGGGGCCGCCCCCTTAGGCTGGTGGGCGACACACAGTTTGCTGGGTCCCAACTGGCCAGCCCATGGGGATTAATTAAACAGATTTAGGCCTCTTTCTGGCTTTGTTTTGAAGCCCCAACTGTAACAGTTGCACAAGAGATGTGTCTTTCTTGGTGATTCGGGTTTTTAAGAGGAATATTATAGCTTCTTGTCAAAGTATTTGATTTAACTAGCAGCTCTGGGTTTTGGGGGGTTGTTTTTTGTTTTTCCTTAATGCTCGCGAGTCTTGCAAAGGCTTTGCTTAACTTACAAAGAACAGCTAAACTCTTGTAAGGAACTCTTGGATGTGATCTAGCAGTTTAACTCTTGCAAAGCTTACTGCCAAGCTCTTGCTTTGCTTTGGCCTCTTGGTTTGTCCCTAAAAATTCCGTGTACTTCCGGTTGGTTGCAGGGGCTTTGAGAGAGTCCTATGGCTGGGGTGACCCTTTATTCTTAACTTCTGAGAAGGGCGAGTGGTGGAACAGGGCAGCCGGGACCTGGGCTTTACCACTTCAGGTGTATGTGGGTGTGGCTGTGAAACAGAAGGACAGAAAAGAAGGAATGTAAAATTTTGTGTGTGTAAAAGAGAGAAGATAAGATCTCCTGCTTTGCATGAACGATGCTGAAGTTACTTGCATTACTTTGTATATTGGGAAGGTGCATAAAGCATAAAAACAGGGGCTGGAAAAGAAATGGTGTCTCCAAAGGAGCCCTTTTGTGTTTTGTGGTTTCTGCACACCTAGTCCTCTTCTTCATAGGCATGATCAAAGTTATTTGCCTCAGTTTGCCATTTCTGTAGAATGGGTTGCAGATGGAGATATTTTTGACCCCTTTGGCTCTGCCTTCTATTAGTTGCCCTGCCTGCCACCATCCCCAGGGGGCACTAGCCAACACTGAGAAAGGAGAGGAGTACTTCAGCAAATGGTAGTATGGCTAAGACTCCCCCCCCCCCCGACTAGTTTTCTACATGCAGGGTTTGTTTCTTAAATTCAGAAAATATGCACCCCTGCCACCCCATCCTGCTGCAGTTGGAAGAGGCACCATCTGGGTTCCTGCCCCCTCATTCTCACTCTGCATTTACCGAAATTTACTTACCAAATGAAGGCAGGTGCGAATTGCACAGGGGCAGTTATAAATCATTTTGCAAAGCAGATTTGAGCTAACATGCAAGGAGGCCACGCAGTTGTGTGCAGCTGTGGTTTATCTTAGTGATTCAGTGAAATTCCTTGTGAAGTTGACCTTGCTTATCTCAGCTTCCCTAGGTATTGTTGTTTGACAAGGCCTCAACAAAGCAGCAAAGCGATAGAGGAGAGGCCCTCAGTGTAAATGGACTGGAAAGTAGGGGGCCACAGATAAAATCAGCCAAGCCACTGCAGATAAATCAGCCCCAATGCTGACCTTCTGCCATGCAGAAGGTGTGTAATTTGCCTGTCTTGAGGGATTGCTTTTCTTGGGCACCTTGAGAAGCCTGCTGGGGGAGTGGGCAAAGAAAAGGCAACTGCTCTTGGGAAATCTTGGGGAACTGCTCTGCAGGGCAAAGACAGGCATGCAAGGAGAAGCAAGTCATGTCCTTCCCCATAGCCCAATAGCTTGTGCTGCCTTTGCTCAAAAGCTTGCACTTGGCATAGTTTAAGGGAGGCTCTTTGATCAGTTGTTGGTTCAGCTGCTACTCTGCATCTGCCTCGTGCAAGCCCATGGGGCAGCACCAACGGCCGGGCTCTCTCCCCAGGAGAGAGTTGCACGGTTGTGGCATTGTCCCTGCTACTGATCCCCTGTCCTAACAGAAAAGTAGGGACCCTTCGATATTTCCAGCCTCTGCACTCTTGCACCAAGGCCCAGAGCTCGCTCCCCTCCTGCCCGGTCGTCCGATCACTTTGCCTGACCGTCATTAGCAATTATGCACCATAGTCTGGCACCTGCACCAGGTTCCAGTGCAGGCATGTTTGCGAATTACGCATAACTGTTTCCTGAGAAGGTGTGATGCCATGTTTGATTTGTGAATTTAAGCATGTGACAACCGGAACATGTTCAGAGGCAGTGCTGGTCTGGAGATGGAAGAGGGTGGGGTTCTGGCATCGGGTGACGTCCTTCTCCTCTGCTTTCCCCCACATGCATTAACAGACGCTTAGGGGACACTTCACAAGAAGTACTCTTCCCAGTCTGCTTTGCAACCATTTCTGGGTGCCACATTTTGGCAAGTGCTTTGACGAATTGGAATGCATCCGGAGGAAGGCACCCAAGATGGTGAGGAGTCCAGAATGCTAGGAGGAGTGGTTCAAAGCTGGTATATTTAACCTGGAGAAGGGAGAATTTTGGGGTGGGGGACTTCAAACAGCTTGAAGTCACACAGAAGATGGGGGCAGACTGGCTGCACAGGGGAGGACCGGAACATTATTTCTGGAAATGGCAGGGAAAGAGGCTTCCTCTAAACAGTAGGTTCAACTTCCTAAGGAAAAGTGCTGCTTGGCAGCCAACGCTCTGCTGGGGACGAGGGTGAACTGTCCGGTGCAGAAGCTTTCCTGCAACGGCTGTGCCGACCAACCTTTGAGGATGCCGTGATTACAAGGAAGCGTGACTCATAGCCTTGTGCAGGTGGGGCAGTGGCCCTTTGGGTTTGGCTTGGTGTGCTTGAAGGAAGAAATGCAGCATGAAAGGGAAAGACTTGCTTGTGTGGGGTATAAAAGAGAAGACCCACTGCTTTGCCGTAGTGGCCTTGCCTTAGCTTTTCTTCTCTGTGCTGGGCTTCTGTCAGAACAGAAAAATGGGGCTCCATGAGAAAGCTGATTGGGCACTGTGTGGCTCGCCCTCTGCCCAAGCCTTGTAGGCATAATCCCACAGTAACTTGGCCTCAGTTTTCCTATTCTTTACAGTGGGTCCCTGCTGTGGATAATGGTGTCCTCTTGGCTCCACCTACCATTCTTGCTCTGTTTTCCATCACAATGGGCACCAACTGGTTCCAAGATTCCTGCACTGAGCAGGGGCTTGGACTAGCTGACCCACAGGATCCAGAGAATCCTCACTCACAAGTTTGAAGCGGCACCCACATTTCCAACGAAGGAAAACCAGGAACAAAATCAGAAAAGCAATGCTGATGCTATTATTTTAGTCTCCTTTTAGCAAACCCAGAAACCAGCAAACCAGGACTGTGTCCAGCCCACAAGGGACTGGCTGAACCGAGTGTTGCTGCTGTAGCAGAAGACCCATATTTTCGAGAAACTCGGCCAGCAAGCGTGCACCGTGGCTTCTCTGTCTGTGCCATAGTTGTCTCTGAAGTGTTAAACCTGTAACACTTCAGACTTACAGGTGGGGCCTCACCCTGCAAAGGTATTCCCTGCAAACAGAAAACTAGCTCACCAGGGAGCCGCCTGAGTGAGAGTGCTTCTCCCTGCCACTCACATTTCCCACGTGCAGGGCAGCTGTGCGGTTGGAGCAGCACTCAGCGGTGCCAGCTTCCAGCTGCCCCCCTTCCAGCAGGGTGCAGGTGCCCCCAGGCTCAGCACCTGGGTAAGAACCAGGCCTCTGTCTCTGTCTTTTCTCTTCCCCTTCTTTCCTTATCCACCCATTTCTGGCACGCAAACAGGCCCCTTATCCGGGTGCAAGAACAAGCCAAAGTTCCTTTTGTGTACTTGTTCTGGACACAATCGCTCCCTTCATGGCTGGGGCTGGAGAGCTGGGGGTGGGAAGCCAAGATTGGGACTGGTCACAGAACAAATATTAATCCGGATGGGTTAGGTGACACATCAGCGGTGGGAACTGCCCAGGGCAAGGACGGAGGAGCCAAGGGACTCCTAGGAGTTGTCCTCAGCACTGGGAGGGGAGCAGGGACTAGTGGCTAGAGATGGATGGGGAAAGTGGTTGTCAGACATTCACGCAAAAGGTCTCAGTGCAGCTCTGGGGTGGGGCACAGGGAAGACTGGGGAGCAGGGGGGAGGGTGGGCAAGACGGAAATGTTAAGAGCTTATTCTGAGATGTGAAAGCAGAGGGAAAGCCTCTGATCTCTCTGTGCCTGTCTTCTCCAACTCAGTGCCCTCAAGATGTGCTGCAGGGATGACAACTAGATGGAGGAGGCCAGGGAAGCAGGCCTGGGAGGCTCTGCTAGCTGGGGATGATGGGAGTTTTAGTTTGGAGCATGTCAGTTGGGAAGACACTGCTCTGCCCTACCTTTAAGCAGCAGGAAGTCAGTAATTTTCTGTTTTATTTTTTAATTGATAAAGACTTTGCACCTTTAATGGCTGAATAAGAGGCAGATGTTATGCCCCGTTTCCCTCAACCCCACAAGGAAGGAAGGTGTGTCTGTTGTATTCCTTTTCCCATGTCGCTCTTACATTTTGTGTATTTGTTTTGCTGCATTTATAGCCTTCCTTTCACTTGCAGGGACCCCGTGGCAGCAAATGTCATCTTTGTCCTCGTAGTCTGCTCCATTGTGTCCTCACAACAACCCTGTGAGGTAGGCTAGGCTGAGAGTCAGTGACTGGCCCAAAGTCACCCAGTGAGCTTCGTGGCAGCGGGGAGACTAGAATCCAGACCTCCCAAGTCCTAGTTGGACACTCTAATCCCACTGCACTGCCCTGGTTCTCAAAGGCACCAAGTACGGTTTACCTGTTTGTGAAAAGGTAGCAGCCCTGCTTCTCAAAGGATGCTCAGTTTGCAGGGCTGAGGAACACACAAGCCGAGCTCGGTTGGACTTCTTTGTGCTCAGAGTGTGCTAATCAAAAAGTGGGTTGGGTCTGGGCCAAGATGGAAAGGGCCATGATGGCACCCCACTTTCTGTTAGAAACGCCTGTTTCCCCAGCATCCTCACTCCAGACTTGGTTCACCCCTGCCTCTTCCAGGACAGGGTCTCGGGTGTTATAACTGGTGTAAGTCCTACTGCAAGTAAACCCACTAAAATGAATGGGACTTAAGTTAGTAACTTGGACCCAACCCAAAGGATTCACCTGATGAATACAGAAGCATGTGCTGGTAAGCCAGAATTAATTAATTGTGCCTGTTTGATCTATTGTTGCTGTTGAAAACAACCTGAAAGTGTGTTGCCCAGTTCATGCCTCATTTGATGATTTGAAACACACATTGGCAAATCTACTTGATGAAAAGTCACCGTGCTAGTGGGATTATTTTAGGGGAATTATCTTCTCTAACTCCCCACAAGGCAGTTTAAATAAACAGATACCACCATCTTGAGGAAAAGAGAAAAGGGGTTCCTGTGAGTGGCTCCCAGGCTCTGTCATAGGACCTGGTTGCCTCAAGGGACATCCACCTTTCTCCACCTTCCCAGACTGTTGTCTGTTCGCCAGCCTACAGCTTTCTGCTCCACAGCACCGTACAGAAGGGCCTTCTTTGCAGTGGCACCCTTCTGAAAATGCACCAGGGCTCTACACAGGCACGTTTAGGCATTTACCGAAAATGACCCTGTTTACTTTAGCGTTCCTCCAGCCGTGAGCCCCGAGGTGTGTGGGGGGGTTGCTTCTTGGTGTTCTTTAGCAAAGCACTTTGGGGTCTATGTTTGAAAGGAGCAGTGGCATTGCTAATCGATAAAGCCGTAACCTGTCCCAGGCAAATCCACTTTGCTAGAGGATGCACTCTTATGGTTGTCCTCCATGCAGAGAAGCATCCCCTGGGCTGCGCTGGCACCTTTGGCAGATGGGAAACTCAGCCCAGAAGCACTTCCATGCCCTGGAACACAACCTGGTGAGCCGCTAATTGCATTGAAGTGCAGTGCTGAGTTCAAAGACTGTCAACTCCTCATGCCAGCCAGGGCTGCTCCCCAGCCAAGAGGCCCCCCTCACCTGCAGACCGGGGCTGCTGCGAATGGCTTTGCAGAGACAGTCGGTCAAGACTAAAAGCTTTCCTCCGGCTTTTAAAAGAGCCTCACTCAAACGGTGCGAGGACCCTGCCGTAATTACTCTACTTCTCCCACCCCAGGCTGTCTGTTTCTGTCACCCTTGAATGTCCTTCAGGTCCTACCCTGATTCTGTCTCATTTGAGTGCGGTCCCATTTCACTTCCTCCACTCTAATAATATTTGCAAAGGGTGTCTCCCCACCTGGCTGGGCTCCTTTCAGAGGTGGAGTCAAGGGAGCTGGGCCTTGGAAAGGCTCCTGTACCCACAGCTCAGCTCAACAAAGGCTTTCCTCCAGGGTGAACCTGTGGCCCTTCTCCAGCCTTCTTCCCTTCAGGGTGAACCTCCGGCTTTAACGCCTCCCAGAGGAAGGCACAGCATCCCCTGAGGTCGGTGCTGCGCATGCATATTTTACGCAAAACAAACGTGTCAGTCCTACATCCTCTGGCGAGGAATGAAGCTGCTGGCAGGTTCTTGTGCTCTCAGGCCGCTCTTGCACATCCCTTTCCAGTAAGTGTGCAGAAGCTTGTGGCCTGGGTGTGTGAAGAGGGTGGCCCCACTTGTGAAGTCAGCCGCCTGCCTAAGGAGCACCTGGTGGAGGTGGCAGCCTGTTTCCTGGGTGAACACTGTTGCCTTCAACAAAACCACAATGAGGTGTTTGTTTTATGGGCACTTGGGGCCTTGGTCACACACCTCACCTGTTCCTTCAGGCACCAGGGTTTTAACTCCTTCTGTTCGGTGAGGAACAAGCAGAGCTGTTACTGCTAATCTAGTGGAGGCGTGAGTCAGGTACAAAAGTCCCACAGCCAGCAGTGCTCGCGAGCTTTTAAACCAAACGCCTGTTGTAAAGTGTGAAGCTATGAGCAAAGAATTGAGCAGGCCGGCCCTAACATGAGGCAGAACGGGGTGGCCCAGTAAGGCGAATGCTGGCGCGTGCACATGTGCACGTGGAGGGAGGGTCCCCACCGTGTGCGCCACACAGCCAGCTTTGCACCCCCTGAATTAACCCGCTCCCCATTGGGATGCCGGCCAGTCAGCAAAGCCAAAATAAGATCAGCATCTATGCATGGAATGAGAGCAGAGGAGGAGCTCTGGTGCCTTTTCCCAGGCAGCAGAATGTCTTGGGTCAGCTCTGAGGACAAATCCACCTTTGTTGTTCTCCATCCAGACCAGCAGGGGTACAGAAATGATGCCGCCGTTCTTATGGCAAAGAAGAAAACAGAGGGCCAGATGAATCGATGAGAGTGCAGACTCCAAAAACATGGTCCTTAAGAAGAAAAGAAGTGCTTTGCTGAGCCAGCCAGAGATCCATTTAGTCCAGGGATATGGATCGGCAGGCACATGGGTTAGATCTGGCCACCAGGAGGTCAGAATCGGGCCCCCCCAAGTTTCTCCAGCTGGTCACACCCCTTTCCTGGAATAGCCCTCTTTCCTCCCCCTGTCAAATCTTCGGAAGGCTTCCTGGCTTTTGCTCTTTTCCCTCCCATCTAAAATGCTGAGTAGAGGAAGGCTCCGTTAGGGCAGGGAGAGTTTTCGTCAAAACAATGCCTGAATGCCAATGCGTGCATCTTTCAACACAGGCAAAATGTGCTCATTGCATCTAGTCCCCCTGTTAATAATCCTTTGTTTAAACCTTGTGAACAACTACTTCCCTTTATTTGCCCGGAACTGCCTGCCAACCAGCCTCTCCAAGTTCTGTGGAGCTATTGTGGTGATAGGCAGTTACAAAGGAGGTGTTCTGGCCTTTGAAACCTGGTTCCACTACAAAACTGCATCTAATTGCATGGTTTATGGACGGTTTGCGGGGGGGGGGGCAGGGTTCACTGATAATTAGTCCAGGTTAACAACAGACAGAACCTAGGCTCAGACAACATGGGTGGATGTTGAAATATGGGTTATTTGTTGTCTGAACCCAGTTGCAATGATAAACCATGATTTATTCACCATGGGCTATCCACAGTTCACAACCCAGCAAACCATGGGTTGGTAATGGTGGGCAAACTGGTTTGTTCTCGTGGCTGGGTTCAGACAACACAAGACTCCAAGTTTCAGCTTGTGGTTTGTGGGGCAAGGACAGCCCACACTCGACCATACTAAGTGCCTTAGTGAGGATTATCCTGGTGTCTGAACCCACACAAAGTGTTAATTTGAGGAACAGTGACAGTATTCTTGCAGTAAAGTGAAACCTGGGCAGGATAAAACAGGGAATGACTCATCTCCCCAGCCAGCTCCGCCCTCTTCCCCTTCCCACGGTCTGCCACTAAAATTCACGCTTCTCCCTGGTGTTCATTCCATGCTCCCCTCCAGGCCCCTGGATGCCTCTTACGGTAACTAACAGCAGCATGCAATGGCTTTAGTATCTCACAGGGGAGGAGGACCTGCAGAGGCCGGGGCCCAAATCCAACTCACCTGGTGACTCTGGTGGTGACCCTCTTTTCCCAAACAAATGATGATTGGTTGATTTTGTGGCTTTCGCACAGTTGCTTTCTCCATTTTTAGAAGATTCCTGAGCCTCAGTTGCTGGCAGTAAGAGCTCCCAGCTAAAAGATGCTGGTCTGTTGGCCCCACCCCTTTTGTCTGTGGCTCCACCCACCCTGGAATGCAGCCTCCAAGTTTTTTGAAACTGGAATTCTGCCCTTGGGCTCTTGTCAGATGCCCCCCCCCCGGGGTGCAGGCCCCCTGGAGGTGCACACTCCCCCCTACCCCCGATGTGAGCCTTGTGGGCCCCTCTCGGAAGGAATTCCGGACATTCAGCGTTGTTGGGGGGCTGAAGCACCTTGGAGGGAAGGGCAGCTCGTGCAACCTTGTCAGAGGGATGCCAGCCACATGGTTTTGTGAGGATGCAAGGCTCTTCCCCCACTGATCCCTTCCTTTTCCCACCCTCCAGTGGTTTGCCTATTCCTTTCTGGTGAAGTGCCTCATCACCCTCTCCACAGCGGGACTGCTGATCCTGATCCTGGCGTTCCACATCAAGGAGATCCAGGTAAGCACAACACCCTGCTATTTCTCCAATGCAGCCCTCTCCCACCTGGTGGTCTTCAGAGGCATTCAGACTGCAGCTCCCAGAATTCCCATCCAGTAGGGCCATGACTGGGAACGCTGGGTGCTGCAGTCCAAGCGTGCCTGGAAGGCACAAGGCTGGGGAACGCTGCTCCAATGGACACAACGAAGGGGAGATGGGCTGAGAGAGAGGGAGAAGTCCGAGGTCGCTTGGCACACGGTGGCAGAGCGAGCTGGAGCTCAGGCTCCCCCTGACCCTCCGCTAATGGCCTCAAGGAAATGAAATGAAGGCAGGGAGGCTTCCAAGCACAGGGTGGCTTTAACTACCTGCACATCAACTGGATAAATGGATGCCCCAGTTCTGACCAAGGGGATAAATTTCTTGATGTCCTAAATGTCCATGCCCTGCCGCAGTTCGCTGTGGAACCAATGAGAGGGGAGGCAATCCTGGGTTGAGCCTTGGTGGAATTGCCCAGGACATAGTACAGGATGGAGATGTTGTCAAGCCATTAGTCACATCAGGTTTAATATTCAGTTAGGTAGAAGACTGCCAAGGAGGCCAAACAGAGTTGTGTTTGACTTCAAAAGAGGGAACTCCCCAAAATTAAGGGACTGGTTAAGCAGAAGCTGAGGTAGAGGACCAAGGAAATCAATTCATAGCACCTGGAAATTACTCAAAAATACTATAGTAGAGGAACAGAAAATGTGCATAGCATTAGGCCAACCTACCTCACAGGGTTGTTGTGGGGGTAAGATTGAGAGCAGCCGGAGGAGAATTATGCAAGCTGCTTTGAGTTCTTTGCAAAAAGCAAGGTGGGATAGTAATCTTATGAATAAATAAATAAATGAGGAAAGGCAGCACAAAGTCCAGGAAATCACCAGCTTGGTTAATTAGAGTTAAGGAAACCATTAGGGAGAGAAAGCTGCCTTCAGGAGATGGACGTATTGTTCAAATGAACAGAAAGGACCACAGAATTGCACCAGGGAGGTGCAAGCAGAGAAGCAAGGAAACAGTTGGAAGGACATATCACTAATAACATCAAGGTCAGCAGTGCAAAATGCTTTAAATACGCGTATATCAAAAGTAGGAAAAGAGCTGGAGTGGCAGTTGGACCGCTGGGCAATGATGGAATTCCAGGAGCTGTAAGGGTGGCTGTGGAGATTGCAGTGAAGCTGAGCGAATTCTTGTGTTCAGTCTTCACAGAGGATGACGAGCACCCACCTGCCCCTGAGCTTACGAGTCCCGGAAGGGAGTCTGAGGAATTCAGGCAGATAACACCAAGGAAGAAGCTCCCAACCTGATTGATAACCTGAATGAAGATCACCAAGTCACTCAAGTCCAGACAGTATCCCTCGCAGAGTACTTAAAGCACTCAAACATGGCATTGCTGACCTTCTCACCAAAATATTTAATCCGTCCCTAAAAACAGTCCTTGTACCAGAGGATTGGAAAATGGCCAATGAAACGCCCATTTTTGAAAATGGATCCAGGGAAGATCCAGGAAAATACAGGCTGGTTAGTCCAACATCCATTCTCGGCAAGCTGCTCGAAAGCATCATTAAGGATAGAATCAGTAAACATATAGCATGCCCAGCCCGGATGGGAAAAGCTCAGCATGGCTTCCATGAGGGGAAGTCTTGTCTCACAAGCTTACTGGGGTTCTTTGAGAGTGCCAACAAGCATGTAGGCGGACCCAATCTGGTAACGATGGTTTACCTGGACTTCCAGAAGGCTTTTGACAAAGTCCCTCACTTAAGGCTCCTGAGCAAACTGAGCAGTCACAGAATAAAAGGGGCGAGTTCCCTTATGGATCACAAACTGGTTACAGCGCAGAAGACAGAGGGCAGGAAGGAATGGCCATTTCTCCCACGGAGAATGATCGCCAGCCCATTCCTAAAGGGTTCTGGATGAGGACCAATGTTTTTCAGCCTATTCGTAAATGATCTGGAATTAGGAGTAAGAAGAACATTTGCTGGTGGCACCAAATTATTTAGAAGGGTCAAAACCGTAAAGGGATCGCTCCAAGGTGGAGCAATGGGCACTGAACTGGCAAATGCAGTTCAATATAAGTAAGTGTAAAGTAATAGATGTTGGAGCTAAAAATCTGAATTACGAATACACACCAATGGGACTGGGAGTAACAGTAACAGGCCAAGGAAGGGGTTCTGGAGAAGTAATGGAGAGCTCAGTCAAAGTTCCAGCCCAGGGCTCAGCTGCTGTGGAGAAGGCAAACTCCATGCTAGGCACAATTAGAAACAAGACAGAAAATGGAACTGCAAAGATCTTACTCCCCTTGTACAACTCCTTGGTGTGACTACACTGTGAGCATTTATTTATTACATATAAACCACTTTGGGTAGTTGACAAGATCAAAGGCATAGACACAATGCAACAAAACAGTAAACAACACACCAAAACTGTTTTGAGTATTCTGCGCTGACTGTTGTGTTCAGTTCTGTTTGCCTCCCCTGAATAAGGACATTTCCGAACTGGAAAAACGCCGAAAAGGCCATGAAAGTTATCCAGGGGCTGGGGCATTTCCCCCTGAGGAATGGCTGCAAAAACTGGGACTATTCAGCTTAGAAAAAAGGCGAGGAAGGGGAGACATAATAGAGGTGCTCAAAATGATGCACAGGGTGGGCAAAATGGAGAGGGAGGCATTTTTCTCTCTCCCAAAACACACAAATTTGGAGTCATCCCACAAAACTGACTGGGGGAAGCTTTCGGTCAGACAAGAGAAAGGGCTTCTTCATGCGGCATACAGTTATGGAATTCACCATGGTGGCTGCCAGTCTAGATGGTTTTAAGAAGGTTCGTGGAAAGTCTGTGGGCACGAGTCTGGCTGGCCGAGTGTCACCTCCTCCAGCAAGGCGGCATCCTGCACACACAGTGGCTGAGGAGGTGGGCAGGCCAAGAAAACACGCAGAAGCGACTCTGGCAGGCCTTGTCCAGGTATTTTTACACCTTGATGCACATGTGCTGGTTTGGCCGCTTTTCTGCCGTGGAAATAGCAAACAGGATTTGCTCCAGTGGCTCGTACGTATTTGGTGGCACGTACAGGGAAGGAATAAACAGAGCTGTGCCTCTTAAAGCGGGACAAGCTGAGGCCGTTGTGCGGGCGATTGTGCCCTCAGTTTATGACCCAGACCTGCGGGTGAAACGCATTCTTGGCTCGGGGGTTCAGGTGAAGGGCAAGTCACTCAGCCCGAGCTTGGCCAGCCAGGACTCCTCCTTTTGGGAAACTGCATCCACCACAAAGGACTGGACGGGGCTACTTCGGGGCTGTGACGGCTCACGGCGGCTGATCCCAGCCTATTTTGCATACTTCCCGAAACTTCAAGTTGTTTGGGAAAGAGGAAATGTGCATCCTGCCTGCTTTTAGAATAGGGTCCAGACAGAGCAATGGGTGGTTTCTGTTAGGCAGGCGTGGTTCAAACCCAAAACATGTGCATATGTTGGATTAAAAGCGTTGGCACCCACTGGAAGCTCTTCTGTGGTGCTGCTTGAGCCCTTTGAAAGGGCGGCAGTGATGGTCCGAGGAGAGGCTGCAGGAGCTGGCTGTCCAGGCACACTTGCAATCTCCCCCCACAAACGGGGTCAAGGGACAAAAACCTCCAGCTCACAATCATGGTGGGAAGAGGAGAGAGAGGTCGGTGCTGTCGCAGGGTGCCGCGGGATCCCAGCACGAGGACCAGCAGGGAGGGCAGGGAGGAGGGGGACGAGCCACGTGTGCCTGGTTGTCTCCTGCGGACACCGTCATTTGCTCTTACTATCCCCAACCCCCCGTGGCTTAATTGTTCAGGTGGGTTGCTACGCATGTGTGAATGTGCTCATTATGTACGGTACCAACCAGAGGGAGAAAGATGGTTAGGGGAATTGGTCTCGGGCTTCTGTAGCAGGGCACCCGCAATCTCACATCTTTTGCATATCTGTAGCACCTATCCTACCACGTGGGTGACTGGAGCCTTGCATGTAGGTGGGTCGCCATAGGACACGCAATGTCACACCTGCTGCAGGTCCCAGAACCCCTCCAGGTGTCAATGAAATAATTGAGGAGGAGAAGCAGATGGACGAGTGGAGAGGAGAACTGATGTTCTTCTGATCAGTTTTGGATGAGAGATTCCATTTAAGCAGAGCTTGTGCACGAAAGAATAATGGGCCTGTGTCTCAATGTTCTTAACATGGTTGCAAGTATGGAAGTCAATGAAAGGAAAAGTAACCTTTTGGGAACTTCCATTGGACCATTCAGAATTCACAGCTTTTCCTTTCCGTGTAACCCAGGAGATCTCTAGGAGGGGCTGTAGCTTAGTGGTAGAGTCCCTGCTTTGCACATTCAGCCCCAATATCTCCAAATGATGCATACCACTTGAAAGCCTGGAGAACCATTGCTGCCAGTCTGTGTTGACATAACTGGGCTAGACTGATGGACCAGCTCAGTTTATGGCAGCATCCTCATGTTCCTTATGTTTTGTGAATAAAAAGCATTGTCTTGTGCATTGACCAGTCTGATGAGAGCCTTGGATTTTCTACTGCAATTTGTAATGCAATTAAAATGTGCCATCATCATCATCATCATCATCATCACCATCATCATCACATCTGTTGTAAGAAGAAACTAGGAAGCTGCCAGATACTGAGCAGTGTGGTCCATCCTGCTCAGTATTGTCAGCACTGACTGGCAGCAACTTTCTCAGGTGGCAAGCAGGAGTTTTTCTAAGCCGGGTCGTTCGGCACACAGCACAGATGCAGCCCTTCTCCTCCCTTGCAATAGGGCGCGCCATCTAGATTTCAAACATGCCACGCTCTCCTCTCCGCAAGCTGGTTTTCTGAAATGCTGGTTACAACTGCTAGGGAAAGAGACGCTAATGGAACGGGCCGGGAGGGGGTGGAGACGTGTATGTTGAAGGCCTGGGATGTGAGCCCAGAAGTTTAGTCTCTGAACGGCACTGTGAGGCTGCCGAGCCAGTGGCACTTGGAAAATACACCTCAGAAGAGTTTTTCTTTCCTCTGGCCATTTGATCTGCACTGCCGATCTGAATGAGCTGTTTCCTGCCTGAGATGTGGTTTGTTCAGTCACTTGCAGTCGAGCAAGTATCGTTTCGTGCCTGCTTCTCCAAAGAACTTTTGGGGTGTTCCTCTGAGTTTCTTGTTACTGCTTCAACACAACAGAAAGGACAGGGGAGCCAGAGGCCCTCTTCTAGAGAGGGCGAGCCTCTTTCTGAAGGGCTGCCCTGTTCAGCGTAGGTTTAAAGGACTGTGCAAACTGTTGCCCGTCAGCAGCAGGCCCCTGGGCAACGGACTGAGCGGGCAAGTGCATGAGTCACCTGGACACCACTGTTTGCACTGTGCAAATCGGCACGTGCAAATCATTGCCCTCTTGCCCTGCCCTGCACACCCAGTGCAGAAGGAGCAGTGCCGGATTGGAGAAGGACCTTGGAGAGCCAGGGAAGTGGAGACACTGGAGGGAGGGGAGAAAATGGGAGAAGCCAGGAGATAAATTAGCCCGAGCTGATCCGTCTAACTAACGGGGGGGACGCTGCCCCATGCATAATGCAGTGTAGTCCAGGCAAGTAAGGAAAAGCTCAATCAATCACATTAGTCAGAACAAAATTATGTCTCCAGCTTGCAGGCTCCCTGCTTCAGTTTCCTAACAGAACTAAGCCTGGTGCTTGATTTTACGCCCTGTTTTACAGCGGCGCAGGAGCAGCGCTTAGCCATGCCGGGCTTGTATGCTGCGGTGCAAATTCCTCAGGCGTTTTCACCCCGCTGTGTACAGAGAGATGCTGCACAGACATGCCTGGAGGTGCGTTGGCAGCCCGAGTTTCTAACGAAGACACCTGGGCTGCCAAAAGCCAGCTTGCAAACACTTCACCAGCAGTTCACAACCTGTGGCTCTCCAGAGGTTTTGGAATACAATTCCCATCATCCCTCATCATTGGCTCTACTGATTAGGGCTGATGGGAGCTGTAGTCCTCCAGAGGATTGGGCTGCAAGTTCATTATCCCTCCCGGCATGTTGACCGCAGGATGTGGAAAGGTGTCGTCCAGCACAGACGGAGGGTGGGTTTGCATGACCCCAGAAGCTGCCAGTGGCTCGTTGCCCCACAGCATGGCCCCCTTGCCTGGTCCTCCGATGAGCCGGCCAGACAGTGGAGCACAGTGGAGGAATGAATCCATCTCCTGCCCCTCCATCCCACTGGAGCGCTGAGCAAACTGGTGGAGTGAGTTCAGCTGAGCAGCCTCCACGCTGAGCAAGGGTGGGAGGTGGGGGGGCAACTCTCTTGTGCTTGGCCCCCTCTGCAGAGGAAGCAGAGTGCAAAGTGGCTTGTGGTCCCCAGTGCCAGCACTAGGCCAGGGCTTTTCTGGCGTCGGGCGGAGCACTGGGAGGGGAAGCTGATGGCAGTCACGAGGCCAGTGCAGCAAGACCTTTGCCACCGTGCTGAAGCAGCTCCATAGTTTTCAGCCTGGCTGTGACTTAGCCTGTCACCTGGGTTTGGACGACATGGTAAAACGATGGCCAGTTACGTAAACCCCAGAACAAGCCATGGGTTCTTGGCTCAGGAAGCGGGTGGGCTTGGGCAACACGTGAAGCCACGGTGGCTTAGTGTGTCTTGTGGATCCAAGCCAAGAGTGTCAGATGAGTTCCAGCGAGGCCCGTGTCCAGATCACCATTCAGCCACGAAGTCCAGTGCGTGACCTTGGGCCACCAAGGCCCTCTTAGCCGAAGGGCCAAGGGTGATGTTGGCACAGTGCGTGCGTGCGTGCAGACACGCGCTGCTGCGAGTGTGCATGGCCCTGATCCGGATTGGGGCAGCAGCACTTCCGTGGAGGAGGTTTAAGCCCCCGCCCCCCACTCCTGTTCTGGTCTTGAGCTCCACCTGCCACGATAGCGCTGTCACTGAACACATCTGCACCCGGCTGGGGCGGCGGGGAGGGAAGACGCCTCCATTGGAACAACAGCAGCAAAGGTTCCAGGGAGGCTCCCCTCCTTTTCGAGGCACTCTGTCCTTTGGGATACGAACGCTTCTGGAATGGAGCTGCAGCCCCTCGTGCACTTCTTATCCTGGGCCAGGAGGCCGTGCCCCTTGTACGCCCCATCCTGGCTGGGGGAGCGAGCGGGTCCCACCCCCTCGGAGAAGGGGCCGCCAGCGATTGTCACAGCCGCTCTCTTTCCCTCTTCCTCGCCCCGCTAGCTCTTCATGCTGGACAACTCCCTGACCGACTGGCGGATCGCCGTCAGTGCCCCGAAGCTGGGCCTGATCGCGCTGGAGCTGCTGGTGTGCTCCCTCCACCCGTTCCCCGACGGAGACTTCCCCTGCCTGGACCCCACGCCCGAGCAGACGTTCCTGTTCCTCTCGGACGCCGACATGCTGCTCTCGCTGCTGATGTTCCTGCGCCTCTACCTGCTGCCCCGGGCTGTGCTGCTGCGCAGCAGCGTGCTGGGGGACGCCTCCTACCGCAGCATCGGCTCCCTCAACAAGATCCACTTCCAGTACCCCTTTGTGCTGCGGGTGCTGGTGAACAGCCAGCCGGGGCGGGCGCTGCTGATCTTCACCATGGGGCTCTGGCTCATCGCCTTCTGGGTGCTGTCCGTCTGCGAACGGTGAGGAGCTGCTGCAGCTGCGCCGGTGCTGGTTCGCGGTGTCTTGAGCGGCACCTCCGCCCTGGAAGGCTCTCCCGGCAGGCAGCGTATGGGGCAAGGCGGTTTCCTCCCTGGGGCGTCCAGTGGGCAAGTCACGGCACTAAAGGGAGAAGAGCTGGGAGGGAGGAGGGCAAAGCACGGCTGAGGCACTGGGGTTTACCTGCAGCATTCTTGTGGATGCTCTTTCGGTTGCAGACAGGCCCAGCAAGCCTCCTGCAGCGGTTTCTTCTTTGGAGGGTAGATGGGGATGGGCTGACCTCCGGCTTGGAGTGGGGATTATCCTGGGAGGCCGTGGGGCCCAGCCTTCCAGGGGCCCTCAGTTCTCCGGCTGCTGGGGAAGACAGCTTGCAGCCCCAGCCTGCAGCTGTGTCTGTGCTCGTCTGGGTCCAGAGCAGCAAAGCAAGCTCCCCCAAATCTGACCGGCCTGCATCTTTTAGCTTTGCTTTCCGTATTTTGCTCCGGCCCTTCTCTAACAGGATTCCTACGGAGGACAGGATGGAGCTTTAGACCAGTAGCAGAACTGGTCACCTTCAGTTTGGGCTGGAAGGATTTCTTCCTGTAACCCTGGCAGCCCGTTGCTGCCAGTCAGTGTCAACGATATGGGGCTGGATGGGCCAAGGCTCGCTCACCGCGAAAGGCAGCTTCCTGTGTCCCAATGGTCCCATTTGCCCCCCTGGGCTTGGTGCAAAGGACGGAGCACTCCGTCCTTCCTCTCACCTGCTCACTCACCTGCATGAAGAGCCTTGACCCCTACGGCTCACCATCAAATGATTTTTCGAAGCTGTCATGGGAACACCTGTCCTTCCAGCCACAGGTGGAATCTGGGGAAAAGAGCCAACTGGGGCAGGAAGCGCTCTACAGCTTGTTCTTAGGAGAGGGTGACCAGCAGCAAGGCCTTCCTTTTACCCAGGAATTTCTGCAGCTGGAGTCCCCCTTCCAAGCAAGTCCAGGAATTCCATCCTCTGCACTTCGCTGGGCACCACGCAGCTAAAAGACACCTGCCTGCAGCAGGCAAGGTGCTGCCACACCTGCCCCATTCCAAGTGCAGAAGCCACGCGGAGCCGCGGCTCGGCCCTGGCCACGGGGAGGCCTCTGGTGAGGGCAGGAGGTACCCTGCTGCACAGGCCACGTGGGCGCGCACGGAGGTCTCTCCTCCAAGGGGGGCCCCTGCTTGTCAGTACGTGGGGCCACCTCCTGGGGCCACCAGGTCACGCTGCCCGGTGCCAGGGTGGAGAACCTCGTCCCGCCCGAGGGCCGAATTCCTTTCCAGTGAAGTCCCCGGCGACTGGATTCCAGGGATGGGTGTGCCAGAAATACCGGCCTCTTGGAGCTGAAAGCTCTGCCCGCAGCTCAGCCTCGGAAGAGGCAGTTCAGCCTTGCGGGGGGGGGGGGGGCAAAAAAAAGTGTGGGGGGCGGGGGGGGGGGGGGGGAGAGGGGGGGGGTCCTCTGGAACACCCTGAACCCTGCGCTCTTTGTTGCCAAAGAAGCCCTTTGTTTCTGAAGAAGCAGCCTTTCTGTTGGCTGACACCTGGCCCATCACACTCGGCAGAACAATGAACAGCTTGTCCCTTGAAGTGACAGGGTTCGAAAGAGAGAGAGAGAGAAAATATTGGCTTTTATTGTTTTCCTTATTTTGACACTGCCTCAAGCAGCCTCAGGTGTGTTAACACGGAAGAGCGGGGCGTATTAAAACCCTAAATACAGAAATATAAAAAACGGCATGTCATATGGACTTCCCCTCATTTCTACCTGCCAGGAAGCATATGAAAGAGAATGAGTACCTGAGCGACACATTTTGGCTGATTCCCATCACTTTCCTGACCATTGGCTACGGGGACGTGGTGCCGGTGACGGCGTGCGGGAAGGTGGTGTGTCTCTTCACTGGTGTCATGGTAAGCGACGTTTTGGCATCTCCTGCAGTTGTGAGCCGAAATGCACCCTTGCTCAAATTTGGAATCACTCCCACAACAGTTCACAGTAATGTCGAACAAGGAAGTTCATGATCTGAAATTTGAAGTTCCTTGAGAATATGAATTCTTGCATGCTTTCAGCTCAGTTCTTTTGGTCTGCTTTTGATTTCAACCCAGTTTCTAGCTAGAAATCCCATAAATGACCAGCAGCTAGGTAACCTTTTCACATTGGGTCAAATCCAGACTTACTTAGGGTATGTATGTATGTATGCATGTATGTATGTATTTACTTATTTTTAATGCTTTTTAGACTGTCCTTTACCAAGTTCTTGGGACGGTTTTACAGTAAGACGGTTTAACAGTAAAAAAAATAAAACACTGCATCCTAACCAATTTCTGACAATAAAACTCATATTAAAATAACAGTCAAACCTTAAAATATTGGGAAAATAAAAACGGTTTTAGCCTGTCACTGAAAAGAATAAAGTGACAGCACCAGGCAAATCTCTCTGGGGAGCGTATTCCAGAGACACACAGAGTAGACACATTGAAATAAATAGAGCTTCAGTTTCAGCAGGTCCTGCTCTAAGCGTGACCCACTGTGAACCCACTGAAATTAAATAGCATGAAATACCAAGCGTGCTTGAATGGAGCGCGTCAAATCAACGCATATCTCGGATGTTCTGAGCGCTTCCCCAGGGACCCTTGCCCTGCTCTGACTCCTAGAGCATCTCCTGGCAGCACGGCACCCCTCGAGTGAGCTGTTGGCTTTCCTGCAGAGTCTACAGCGGGCCTGGCTGGGCAACAGCCAAGAGCCCCTCACGCTGCCGCCGCCGCTCTGCATCATTGCAGCTGGTTTGCTGGCCGCCCTTTTGGTCTGGTCCAGGCGGCGGTGGCAGGAGGCGCCACGGGCTCTGCCCACTCGGCCAGCAACTGGTAGTACTGGTGAGGACAAGGAGCAGGAGCTGTGGGGAATCTGGTGGGGAGAAGGGGGTTGGCCTATCCAGGCAGTCACGCCCAGGGGCCCTCGAAAGCCTGGGAGCACACCGGGCAGGTCTGCCCATTGACTACAGGGGCAGCAGTTCCCTGGAGCCTCCGGGTCGGATCCTCGTCTGCCTGGAGACACCAAAGACTGAACTGGAGACCTCCTGCATTCAAAGCAGGTGCCCCCTGAGCTACGCCGTCTCGCCCCTTAAACGAACTCGCACAGGGCTGGCATGGGCTGGTGGCTGGGCTGCTGGGCTGAGGCTTGGGAAAGGCCGGCTTCTAACCCCCACGTTGGCCTTGGGCCAGTCATGGACTTTTGTTCTGCTGGAATTGGTCATTTCTGTTGCCCCAGGGGTAGGGAAGGTCCAGCTGGAGAGTTTGAACAGAAGAGGAAGAAGCACGTGCTATCTGGGGGAAAAATCTGTAGGCACCTGAGGTGGAAGCAGAGGTCTGTTGGCCTGGGAGCTTTATGAACCCCACTCTTGACCTTGGTGTAAAGAAGGGTTTGGCCAAGAAACAGCACAGGACTCCTGCAGCCTCCTTCTTGGGAACCTCATTCTGAGCAAGCTCTCAAGTCCCTGAAACTGCCCACAAGTGGAATGCCGGAGCATAGCCATATGACCTGTAAAAATACAAGCTCCCGCCACAGCCTGGGCATGAGCATCTCTCTTCTGCGCTCCCACGTTCATCTGCTCAGGCCACGTCCTGTTATTTTGCAGGGAGTGGGCTGTACGGCGCTCCTGGTGGCTGTTGCAGCGGATAAACTGGAATTCAGCAGGGCTGAGAAACATGTGCATAACTTCATGATGGACATCCAGTGCGCCAAAGAGGTAAGAAGACTCTGTCACCTATTGGAACAATTGATTTCAACAAAACATGTAACATAAGCCAAATTGCCAGTTTTGAGGATGGATCTCCTTCTTATCTTTAGCTTGAAACCTTCCTTTCCTTCTTATTTACCGGGTTGCAAATCAGTAGCGTTCCAGCCACCTTATTCTTGATTCACATCTGCTTTTTAGACATAGTGCTGAACTATTTTTTAAAATAAAGCATGGTTCAGTGATTCTTCTCTCTTCCTCTCTTCTTACATGTTTCGACTCTATTATAGTGGGGGAAAGGGAAAGAAAATGCAAGAGAGAATACAGGCAAGCACACCTCCCTGTAACACAGGAGAAACTGTAGTTTGCATGCCAAAACTTCCCCTGAATCATTCACTGGCATCTTTTGTTAAAATTATCTCAGGCAGCTGGAAGAAGAGGGCCCTGGTTCAGTGGAAGAGCACAAGGTTTGCCTGCACAAGGGCTTAGGTTCACTTCCTTGCATTTCTAGGTGTGGCAGGAAAAACTTCCACCTGAAACACGGCTTAATGGACATCTTTTTTCGATCCTCATTAGTTGCCATTGTTAGTGCGTCTGTATCCTGCCATTCTTCCTCTTGCAAGGAATCCAAGGTGGCTTACAAGGGTCTCTTGCTTTTATCCTCATAACAACAGCCCTGTGAGGTAGGTTAAGCTGAGAATATATGACAGGCTCAGAGTTACTGGGTGAACTTCATGGCTCAGTGGAGACTAGAACCCAGAATTCCTGGATCTCCCAGCCCAGCATTCTCAGCCACTACACCAATCGGTTCTCCCGAATGAAAGACCCCAGGGAGAGGCCTCTCTTCCGGAGTCCTGCACTGGCTGTTTGCAGGGGGCTTTTGAGGTTAGGACTGGAGGTGGCTGTTTGTAGTGCAGAGACAGGATTGCGCAAGAGGGGCTGGTGCTCAGGCTTGGCAGAAGGACTCTTGCAGCATTCCTGCCCAGCGCACGGCAGCCTTCCCCAGCAGCTGCACCGCCGGCGTTGCATGCCCGGGAGTGACTCTTGGGCACGCAGCGTTCCTTCCAACCACCACATTGTCTTGCCGTGATGGCGGCTGCGTCAAAAGAGCATCTGCAGAGCTTCTGAACTGGTCTCCTGTACTTGCAGTCCAGCAAAGTTCCATGAGCCCACCCATCGGCCTTGTGGTGGAACGGAAGGCTGGGCATTCATGTGTGGGCTTGTGAAATCTGAGATCGCTGACTGTGCAGGGCGGCGAATTGCCATGCCCCGGGCAGCTGCGGGGCCTCTTTGAAGGCAGTGGCGTGGGCCTTCTTTCGCCGCGAGCGCAGCCAGGCGAGTAAGGGAAGCGGAACTGAACTGAGCCACTCCATTTCTCATGCCCTTCCAGATGAAATGCTCAGCTGCCAACGTACTGCAAGAGGCCTGGCTGTTATACAAGCACACCAAGAGGAAGGACGGCCTGCGAGCACGCAAGCACCACCGGAAGCTGCTGGCAGCCATCCACATGTATGCGGTGAAGTCCAGATCGGGGGCGTCTTGGGAGGGATTGGACTCTGCCGGTCCGTGTTCGCAGGCAGTCCGACTGGCTGTTCCAGGCTCCTGCCTTGCCTATAAGAAGGTTGGGGTGGGTGCCATACTCAAAAGGACACAAGTGTACTGCAAACTTGTATTCCGTTGCCCTGGGGGAGCCTGGGAATTGTAGTTTGCCAGATGCCGTGCTCACATACTCTCTCCAGTGGCACCAGTTGTTTGGTGGGTTCTCAATTTTGGGCAGGATTCCCCATCCCCCCCCCCAGAAGGTTGGAATGCTGCTTCTTGCAAGGCTTAATTAATGACAATAAGAGCATTAAGCAAAAATAGGTTGGGGTTCATCTTTACCCCTGGACTCATAGACCAGTAGAGTTGGAAGGGGCCAGAGGGCTCTTGGGTGCAGCCCTCGCCTCACTGCAAGACTCCCAGTTAAACCATCCCTCTCAGATGGCTGTCCAGTTGCCGCTTCAGTGCCGCTGGTGTGGGCGAGCCCACAGCCTCCCTAGGTCATGGGTTCCATTGTCCTACTGCCCCGACAGTCAGGAAATTTTTCCTGATCTCTAGCCAGAATCCGGCTTCCTGTAACTCGAGCCTGTTATTCCATGCCCTGCAGTCTGGGATGATGGGGAAGAGATCCTGTCTTTCCTCTTCCAAGTACTTGAGGAATGCTAGCACATCTCCCTCAGTTTTCTCAAGGCTAAGCAGGCCCGATCTTTCAGTCTCTCCTCACCCTGGCTGCCCTCCTCTGAACCCCGCCTCTTTCCTAAACTGGTTCCCAGAACTGGATGCAGTGCTCCAGATGAGGCCTGACCAGTGCCGAGTAAAGGGGAAGTGGTACTTCACGTGATGTGGGAGTGATATTTCTATTAATGCACCCTACAATAGCATTTGCCCTTTTTGCAGCCACATCACACTGTTGACACATATTCAGGCTGCACAGCATTTCCAGGATCCTTCCCACTCATCATATCACTGAGCCAAGAAGTCGCCATCTTGCAATGATGCATTTGGTTTCTTTTCCCTAGAACAGAACCTGGCATTTGCCTCTATTCCATTCTGTTGTTTTCAGCCCAGTGCTC
This sequence comes from Varanus komodoensis, assembly GCF_004798865.1. Lineage (NCBI taxonomy): Eukaryota > Metazoa > Chordata > Lepidosauria > Squamata > Varanidae > Varanus > Varanus komodoensis. The sequence goes on from NW_025336635.1 coordinate 1,373,548, forward strand.
CAACCTGTCAAGGGCACCTTGTCTCTCGCTTTCAGGATATTAGCTAACCCACCCAGTTCTGTGTCCTTTGACCCGTCCCCTTTTCCTTTACCCAACACTGAATCTCTGAAATGGAATTTGGCCTTGGGCTGAACGTGAGTCTGCACCCCCACTTCCTTATTAGCAATCATATTTATGCCCCTAATAAATCCCACGGCTGCCTGCAAGTACAGCCTCTCCCTGTGGGAGTGGCCCCTGGGACTGCCAGCCTCTACACTCAGCATTTCCTGCATCAACACTGGTGGAGGCTAGGATTGCTGGTTTCCTAGGATGGCAGAGGCCCTCCTCCGGGAGCCCTCCGTGAAGGACATTAGGAGGGTGAGTACCCGGAGGAGGGCCTTTTCTGCGGTGGCGCTCCATCTATGGAATGCGCTCCCCAGAGAGGTCCGCCTGGCGCCTTCGTTATTTGCTTTTCGGCGCCAGGCCAAGACCTTTTTATTTAAACGTCATTTTAATTGTTAATATTATTTATTGATTTTATATCTATGGCCAGGACGTCTCCAATTATATTGTTTTATATGGTTAATTGTGTATTTATTTATTGTTGTGAGCCACCCCGAGGCTTCGGCAAATGAGGCAGCATAGAAGCTTGCTAAATAAATAAATAAATTTTGACTTCTTAGTTCTTAAGTCACAGGAGGGGTAATTCAGTAGAATAAGCAAACATCCCATAACATTAGCTTTTACCAGAAGAATGGTCAATGCATGCACATTTCTCCTCCATGCAAACCCCTCCACCAGCTTTTCGGAGAAGGAGTTCTGGTTTTTAGATCACACTATCAGTTGTGGGCATGGGAATAGGATATGGCTGCCATTCGGCATTGATTTGCTCTATGTGGAAGAAAAAGCACACTTTCACTTGTACAGGGCTGGGTGCCATTCTTGACTATGAGAGGCTGCTGGGAAGGTCGGTGTTGTAATTAGACTCATGCAACAAACATTGTCGGGGTTCCCCGACGGAAGCATGGGCCGCGGCAGTCACGCCTACCTCAGCCCTGCTTTCACACCCAGCTGAAATTTGGAAAAGAGGCATAGCTGGCAGCAGGGATGTAACTCTCCTTCTGACACAGGTTCAGACATGTGAGGATGAAGCACCGGAAGATCCGAGATCAAGTCAACACCATGGTGGATATTTCTAAGGTGAGTCCTCTCCCCTGTCCCGGTGGCCTTGTCCAGGCCATGCGGCATTTTGCAGGGTTGGGGGGGTGGGAATTCCGCACACTCCGCCTTTCCCTCCTGGGCAGCTTTTGGCCTAATGAGCACTGGGGCCGTGTGCCTGTGACAACAGCACATTTCCCCTGCGTTTGGATGCACTATCCTTGGTGCTGGGGAAAATGCCATTCTTCTTGCGAATCGCCACCCCCATCTTCATGGCTTTTTAAACCCCACCTTTCTTCCGAGAGCCTTGGTTTTCCCATCCACCCCATTATGGCTGACACCCAAACTAGATACTATAATAAATATATCACTGGGAATCACATCTGTCATTTTAAAAAATGATAAAAAGCATGCATGGGAGCAAGCCATTTTGGTCAGCACGTGCAAGGAGGGGAATGTTTTCTCCCTTGCTGTGTCCTCAGCAAATGTCACCCCCTCAAAGCAGTCGTTAGCCCTTCTGCAGCACACGCGGGTCGAAGGGGGCAATTTCACCTGCAACATGAGGAGGAAAGGAGAGGTTTGATCTCCTCGCTCTGTGTTGTGGTCCAGCCAAAAATCAAAAATGCCTTTTGCAAAATACATGCACTGCAGGCGTGATTCCAGGTGGCGCATTGATGCATTGCATTCCTTCAGAATCGTTGAAGGTCCGCAGTTTGCCTACCCCACTCCGTTCCTTGACTTTGACAGTATCAAATTTCCAGGCTCTGCTCAGTTTCCAAGATTTTTCTTAAAAGAACTTCCATTATTTAAGGAGTTGGCAGATGTGTGTGTCTGTGGGGGATCGAGGATTTTCTGAACAGAAGCCTCAATTTCTTCACCAAAGTACAATTCCTGTTACAGTTGGGAGGTGCCAATGAGTCACATTCCCACTTTTTAGAGCCTTTAAACGTGCGTGCCCGTCTGTGCGTGCGAGTGCCACCTGTGAGCCACATTCTGCCGAAGGAAATGTGCAAGCAAGGCTGGAGTGTGACCACTGCCATCGCCTGCTCTTCTCCCGCCATAACAGATGCAGATGATCATGTGTGACCTCAGCTCCAGCCTTAGCAGCTCTCACCGGGAGCTGGAGAAGAGGATCGAGTCCCTGGACAGGAAGCTGGATGAGATGACCAGGCTGCTCTCGGCCCTGGTGGAGTCGACGCAGCAGCAGGAACGGCAGGTGCTCTGATTCCTCACCTGCAGGCAGGTTGGTGTGGCATCTGGAAGCCTTTTGTCTGCTTACGTATCTTCGTGCCTTTCTACAGAATGTGGATTCGCTTGTGGGCTCGGATACCTTGTGCAAGGAGAAGGACTGGGGGACCCATGCCGCATAAAAGGGTTCCCTGGAAGGCGCCTCCTCGCACTTCCTCCATTCTGGAGCTGCTTGCAGCCTTATCCATGGCCAAAAAAGCACCTGGAGCTGTTTGGTTCCTCGTGGTTACGGGACATGACTTGAAATGCCACTTCAAAGACACGGGATCGTATCTTTGCGGGCACCTATATGAGGCAGCAGTGGACTAAACTCCACTTCTTACTGTGTTTCACTTAACTAAGGACTGCTTTAACCTCGCATGGAGCCTGGAATGATTGGCGTGCACCACGCTGCTCACTTTGGAATGGAAGTTGGGGAGAGCTGCCGCACCCCACGTGCCGCTCACTGGCCGAAGCGCCTGGCAAACGCGGCCCACTTTCCTCCGTCTCCAAATGTCAGGCGACTGCCGCGTGTGCCTCCACCCTGTAAAAGGGGCCAAGAGGTCGCACTGGCCGCTCGTGGCCCCTCCTCAAACATTCTCTACTCTCCAGAGGGTGGTCCAGACCAGCCATTTCTCAGGCGTGAGGCAGACCCCCTTTATGGCTGATGTGGAGGGTGCTGCCATCCTCCGCGAGTGACAGATGTGTATCTCTGGAGCCAGCACCATGCCATGAGTTTGGTGGCTGGGATGTGTTTAGAATGGGCCGAAACGATGAGCAGTGCAGAAAAAGCTACTCAAGGAAGGCTTTTTCAAAACTGCCCCTTTCAACGGTCTTTTACCCCTATAGTAGGGTTAGGGGAATGAAGCAGGGTAGGGTTAGGGTTAGAAAAACGTGGTGTCCTGGCATGATTTTGATGGTTGGAATATGTTTAGGATGGGCAGGAATGATGAGCAGTGCAGAAAAAGCTCTTCAAAGAAGGCTTTTTCAGAATCGCCCTTTTCAATGGAACTTTCGCCCTATATTAGGGTCAGGGGTGTGTACCAGGTTAGGGTTAGGGTGAGAAAAACGAGGTATCCTGGAATCATTTGGAGGGTTAGAATGTGTTTAGAATGGGCAGAAATGATGAGCTGTGCAGAAAAAGCTCTTCAAGGAAGGCTTTTTCAAAATTGCCCCTTTCAACAGTATTTTACCCCTATATTAGTGTTAGGGGAGTGCAGCAGGGTAGGGTTAGGGCAGTGGTGGCGAACCTATGGCGCACATGCCACAGTGGGCACACAGAGCAGTCTCTCTGTCAGCATGGGGGCCACGTTGTCCTGGGATCGCCCTAGCAGCCGAGCATGGGTAACCGTCTACATAGGGATCATGCGCAAGCTCAGAAAGGAGTTGCGGCGCGAGGCAATGACGTCACAAGCCACAACTCATTAGCCACAACTCGTCCGAGCTTTCACATGGCCGGTCAGTGTGCTGCCAAGGAGATAGATATATTAGCCTGTACTGGCTGTGAGGTGTTATTTCGAAATTAAAACCTTAGTTTTCAGGTTTTATTGTAGGGTTGGCACTTTGCATTAAATAAGTGGGTTTGGAGTTGCAGTTTGGGCACTCGGTCTCTGAAAGCTTCGCCACCACTGCTCTAGGAAGTCTTCCCTTCTATCTTTTCCACATTGGAAACATTGCTTTTCTCCAGAAGTTGAATAGCAGGCAAATCTTTCCTCATCCCTTGACTACAGTGGGGCTGCTACCATAAGCGGGTGGGCAGCTACAATGGCTTGAGTCCAGCTCGAGACCATTGCTAGCCAATCCAGGCATGCCAGCGCTGGGCTAACCGGGACTGCCTTCTCCTTTCCAGGTGGCTAAAGAGCTGTTGATTTCATCCATCCACAGAAGCCTCAGGACCAAGAACCTTGAAACCCACCACCTGCCTTTACTATGGATGCCATAGTCAAGCAATGTGTAGGGAGACACGGGCCTGCAACCCCACCTTGTGGCGGAGGGGAATTGTGACACACACTCTTGACGAGCTCTGTGTTAGCGTCACCAGTTAAGGGCAAGGATTTGGATGATACTCTGCAGGAAGACTTTGTGTGCTTCTGAACAAGCGGGTGAAGGTGTGCACACTTAGCCAGGCAAATCCTGGATGAAACTCAAAGACATCACATCTAACAGGATTTGGAACTGCAGAAACAAAAATGTTACAGGGTAGGAAGTGGCAAGAGACGTGCCTGAGTAGCGGAGGAAAGGCTCACAGCCATGGAATGCAAAGCTCGTGCCCCTTTTCTTTGGCAGAACAAACGTCTTCCATTCGGCCAAGGATCAAATCTACAGGAAGCAGTTGGTAGCTTGCTGCGCGGGGAGGGGGGGCCTCCAGCCTTTCAGGAACAGGCTTGTGCAGGGCCGAGTGCCCGGGCCGTGTACGGCAAGCATTCTGTGCCTTCCGGCAGGGACACTTGTGTGCTGGGGCTGGGTTTGTTTTTAGAAAACTTGTGGTGGTGGATTCATTTCCAAATAATTAAGAGAGAGAGGTGTGGGCGAGCGGGCTACCTACTGAAAACGAGCGCGCGCCTGCCGGCCTGCTCCAGCACTTGCAAGAGGGGCTGCCACAAAGAAGAACGCAACGCCCGGGGAAGGCAGTAGCAACATGGAGCACTCGAGGCAACAGCAATGGAGAGAGCCTGCAGGTTCCACCCCACTGAAGCAACCTGGAGCCAGCAGGGCTGGGGAAGGGCCTCTGTGTGTTGCAGACCTTGGAGGTTTACGGCCAGGGAGAGTACACAGTACCGGGCTAGGTGGACCAAGGGTCCAGTTCGGCAGAAGGCCGTGCCGCATGGTCGAAGTGTAAAAGGGCAGAGTGAGAAGCGCAGAAGCTGCCCCAGTGCTGGAAACCTGAGCAGCAGCCCAGGTCTGCCTGGGACAAAACAGGCGTGGACGTCTAGCAGGGAGGCCCTCCCCACTCTTGGCCTTTTGCTCCAGACCTGAATGTAGGCAGGGGCGCCTTGGGCAGAATGTGGGTGGCACGGTGCTGGGGCTGGCATCGAGGGTGGGAAGGGGGGCCCACCCCACAGCCAAGGCCCCTGGAATGGTGCCCCCATCACCCTCGCGACTTGCCTTTCCACGGCCCTCTTGACTTGCTGGCATTCCGCCCAGCAAGTGACAGCAGCACCCCAGCCTGGTGATCATGGTGGGGAGAAGGCAAGCGCAGGGAGGGAGGGGGCCCATGGAAGCTGCCTCACCCAGGGGCCTGGTGGAACCGTTGGTCGGGCGGCAGGTTTGGGTGCCCCTCCTTGCTGGCGACATGACACACAGGTCCCCCGAGCCCTAAGCGACAGGTCTGTGCCGCTCACTTCCGAGGGCCATGTTGATACATGCGAAAGGCTCCGAGGCGGCGCCTGATCTTCACCAGCCCGTGCAGGAAGAAGATCGAATGCCGTTGCTTCTGTGTCACAGATGCCGCTTTTGTTTATTCTGCATGGGCTCAGTGTCCTCAACCTACCTCACAGGGCTACTGCGAGGATAAAGAGCAAATATTCTGTAATGCAACCCTGAGTCTCTGGGAAAGGAAATTCTGATCAATAAAATTAATACTGGCAGAACAGTTGCAATGTTGACAATCCACAGGAGAAGCAATAAATAAAATAGATACACATGAGGCAAGATTTCTGGATTTTGATGTACTCTAGCCTAAGGGAAGGGAGGGGAGCAGCTTCCTCTCCCCCATGGAAACAGATCCTCCAGCCCCCAAAACATCAAATCTGAAAGCGAAGTGCTGCCAGGAGAGACTCGCCTCAGAGAGTATGAAGTCAACAAGTTAAACCAGTGCACCTGAGTGCAGGTGGCGGCATGATAAATGGAAGCTCCATTTATAAACACCATGACCTGATTTGCACCTAGTGGGAACCTGTGGTGGATTTCACCCATGAATGTCTGGCAGACGGCTGGTTTGTTTTCTTACCCCCTGAAATGCCCCCCCCTTCTGCCCACTCCCTCCCTGTATCTCAACAACATGTTAGAGTGGCTGGGTTCTGACCCCCCCCCCTTTTATAAACTGGCAAACAACCCCACAGCTATGTTTTATCACGGAACATCACCCCACAGTTCAAAACCCAGTAACAAACCAGAGACTATTTTTTGGTAGTTGTTTGTGGCTCATAATACATGCTTTGTTAGCATGGCTAAATTCACAGATCCCCACAAGCCAGAATTCATGCAACCCATACAGGAGTTAATGCTCTGTGCAGCCCAGATTAATCTGCATCGCAGAGGCGGCCCTGGATTCCTTGCTCATCCGCAGCCACCTGTCAGGCAGGTATGGAGGGAAAGAAACACGTTGGAGGACTTTGATCTGAGCTCAACAGGCAGCTTTTGTTTTCTTATCAGGAAATTTAAGTAGGAGCTTTTAAAATGAGCTTATATTGTCTACTACAGGTGCTTCGTTTTTTTCTCTCAGCAATACTTGAAGTTGGCTCCATTCTGCCCCTGTGGAGGGTCTTTGCCTAGCAAAGCAAATGGCCAAGTTCAGAGAGCAGAGCGGGACAGGCTCAAGGGCCTGCTCTCACCACTTGACTGAAGAGGAGTCTCTCTGTAGGCACGACATCACTCTGGGACTGGGTTTTTTTTAAACACTAGCAGGACTCCTGACCTCTAACAGCTGCATAACCAACACATTCAGCCTCTGACCCTTTTGATGGCATGAAGGCACAGTGATGGAGAAAGCTTTGCCTACTTTTAAAGGCAGCGGAGTTCTGCTAGGAAGAAATGCCGGCACCCTTCACCTTTCCTGCATGGAAAATATATGGAGACAGTACAGACCTGTTCAGGACTAACCCTCAATAAATGTAGGTATCTTAGTCAAATCAATGCCCATTCACATTAATTTGCATACCAGAAAACATGGTAGGTTGGAGCAGATTTCGGGTAGACCGCTGTGCATGTTTAGACAGAAAAAAGTGACAGCTTCCAGCATGCCAAGCCAGCCCTGTTGCGGACTCTTTCCTGACAAAACACACATGGGATTGCGCTCCAAGTTAAACACAGTTGCTATTGACGCACACGGACCCTTAGGTCAGGACGTGATTAGCCATAACCCATCCATTTCACTGAGGCTAAGATTATTCTAGCTCGGTGTGGATCCCAGCCAATAGTTTTAAAGAAGAAATGCACATGTGCTTTGCTTATGGGAGATGCACAAATGGGCATCGCATTAAAGCAGAGGTGGGAAATGGGCAGTCCGTGGTCTGCCTCCGTGCCAGCGGAGAGCGCCCCCCGAGGCAGGCGGAGGCAAGTGAACCAGACAGAGATGTGAGACGACAAGGAGGCCCCTGGAAGTGCACAATTTCCGCACCTGGTGGGGTGAGTGAGGCGATCCAGGTAAGACCCCTGGAAGCAACTGGTTCGCACCTCCGGGAAGAGCAAATTCTTTTCCCCTGGCAGCCTCCTTGGCTGTGGGGAAAGTGAATGAGAAAAGAGAGAGAGGGTGTCAGTGTTGGGCAAAGAGGAAAGGGGCGACCCTGCCAACTCAAGGCTCCTCTCCGGAAGACTTGCCGCCCTCCATAAGGGGAAGGCTTCCCACCCCTGCCTTGGAGACAAGCCCTCATCCGAGCGGGTGGATGCCTCTTTGGAAGGATGGCGCTTGCCTGCCACCTACAGCTTGTGCCAGTGCTTGAATTAAAAAAATAAACAAACCAGCGATTTTTAGAAACCGATGACTGATTCACTGGGGATATTTCCACTTTATCAGTCCAGTTGCCCAACGGAAAAGAAAGAACAATTCTCAGGAGGTAAGAAAATAACATTTTTATTCACTGAAGGAACCCTCCCAAAATCACACTTTATTCTCTTACCTCCTGGGACTTGATCTCTTTTATATCAGGTTATTTTGGATATTTTCCAGCTTCCGGATTGTGGAGCATTCTAAGAAACCCAGGGTGGGTGAATTGAAACGTTGGGACTCCAATCCCCATCACTCCTGACCACTAACTTTGTTGGCTAGAACTAAGTGGGCGCGGCAGACCCTGCAACTTCACAGCCACGCAAGTTACACGCATGAACAGCCTTTTCCCAGCCATTCCTCTCGATCTGTTTTGCACACGTCAGCTTTGTTCTACTAAACGCACAACCACCCACAGAACCATCGTGTCCCGATGTCTGCCAGGAGCTTCCCTCAGCCTTCCACTGCCAAAAGCCTCAGCTGCAGGCCAGCAAGACGTCAGGGGCTCAGCATCTTCGCTGTTTTAATTATCTTCATTGTAATTACACCAGAGGTGCGAAAGACAGATCCCAACAGAAATCAGCTAAGCTTCACAACCGGTAAACCGTTTCTGAGCAATGCTCTGCATCCCCCAGATGTAAGGGGCTCCGGTCCTCACGTTCCAACGCCAATCTGCACCTCCGAGCTGGAAGCACTCATACTTCCCTCTCCTCCCTTCCGCCTTGGGCAACGTGGGCCCCTCAGGCCGAAGAGAGGAAGCCTGCGAGAGTGTAAACCCGCAGGCCAGGCCGCTGGCTTCTCACATGATGCCAGAGATAACGGGACAGGCGCTGGAAGCGGACTCCGCAGGGGCAGCCAAAGCGGGTGGGGCCAGGCTGGCAGGTCCCGTGCCTTGCCAGACCCCTGTGTCCTTTGAGGGACTTCCCACAGGTAGCACAAATGAAGAGCGCTTCTTCCAGGTGCTGCAGCTGGTGCCGCAGGAGATGCAGCAGGCCGTGGAAGGAAGCCCCACATTCACACAGGCAGCGCCGTCCTCGGCGCTTTGGCCCCTTCTGGTGGGAACGGAGCTGGGACATCCGGCCGTAGCGCACGCCACAGTCGGGGCAGGTGAAACCCCGAGCTTGGCTTCTATCGGTTGGCTTTATAGTCCTGCGCGAGGGCTGTCTGCCAGAGCCCTTCTGAGGGAGGTCTACCGCCAACCCTTGGCCATCCGAGCTTCCGTCTACCTCCACTACAACCAAGTTGTCCTCGATCAGCTCCTCAGTGCTGCAGCTTTCCTGTTCGGGCCTCACATTTGCCTCCCACGGCTCGGAGGCCACCGGAATGCCACCTCCCGTGTCATACTCCAGGTCCAAGACCTCAGGGTGGTCCCCAGGGGAGCACGGGAACAGGCGGACAACCATGGAGCTTTTGGGCGAAAGACCGGCAGTTGCTGCTGGCGGTGGCTGCTTACTCTGCTGGTACAGGCTGGGCAAGTAACTTGGGAACTGGTAGGTGGTCGTCTGCACCTCCCATGTCTTCTCCCCATCACCTGTCGGCTCTGTGTGGTCCATGGCCAATGAATTCCCATACGGGACAGTTACGAATTGAGGTTCTTGCTGCACAGGGACGAACTGAAAAGAGGCTGGATCCATGGAAGAAAGGTGAGGATCTGGGTCCAGGTAGAGAGTGGGTGAGACCTCTGATGCCTTGATGATCACCTGCTGAAGGGGGCCGGGCTCTGCCTGGCCATCCAGGGCAGCTGTCTGTTCCTCAGCCTGCAGGAACACAGTCCGGAAAAGCGTGCAAGGGTTCTGGCCAACCCAGCTGGGCGCGACGGCTGCATGGTCCTTGACGCCGGCCACCTGCAGAGAACTCAGGTTCACCTGAGCGTCCAGGGCGGCAGCCTGCTCATCCGCACTGAAGAAGAGCGGCCTCAGGGTCGTGTTCCCCGGGCCGTCAAACAGGGCCGCCTGCAGCTCGGCCAAGGGGTGCTCTGGGGCAGCTGGCACAAGGCCCGCCTCCTCGTCAAGGATGATGATCTGGTTCTCCGCTGTCTGGAACAGTCCCCCAGCCACCTGGCCTTCCAAAACTGCCTCCTGCTTCTGCCACGGCTGCAGGAAGTTCACGCCAATGTCCCCGTCCAGAACGGCCACAGAGTTTCCCGGGGAGGAGCCGCCGAGCAGGCCATCCTCCTGCAACCCCCCAGCAGGCCTCCTCCTCTGCTGCCTGAGAGCCTTCCGCTTGCTCGCCTTCGGGAGTCTCGGGGCAGGGAGACTCCTGCACTGCCTTGGGCTCTCCTGCGCACCTGGACGGCCAGGTGCCTCCTTTGCGCTCGAATGGCTCTCCGCGGCACCGAGGGGCTTGTAAACGTAGGAGACCTGCGTGGCTCGCCTGCTGCCCTTCCTGTGGCAGACCCGGATGCCCTTCCGCACCAGCTTCAGGTGCCACTTGGTGTGCCGGGCAAAGTGCTCGGGACGCAGGAACCGCTTGCCGCACTCCAGGCAGCGCAGCTTGCGTGGCGGGGAGTGGGGCGGTGGCGGCAGCCGGGCCAGCTGCAGCTGGGCCTCCTCCTCCCGTGCGTGGTCCTGGAGGTGCTGGGCATAGTGCCACTCCTCCATGAACACCTGCAGGCACCGCTGGCACTGATAAGCGCCACACGCGGGGATCCCGGGCGAGGCGGAACGGTTCGGCCGCAAGGGACAGGGGTACAAGGGAGGGATCCATTTTTCACAAGAGGAAGGAAGGGCTGAGGGTCGTTGAGCTGGAGGGCGCTGCACAGGCCGAGGTGGGCATCGAACAGGCAAGCAAAAGGTGAAGTAGGCCTCTCCATCATCATCACTGCTTGAGATGTCCAGGGATTCCCAAGAGAGGCAGTTCTTAGCATTTTCCTGGTGGTGGAGGGGAAGAGAGAAGAGAGTGCTGTTAACAGAAGGGTAAATGAGTATCATTAAATAACACATACGAACAGGTCTCTGCACATGTCAATGTTGTGTACAAGGATGGGAAAAGCACAGAAATTAGCTTTGGGTGTAGAACTCATTGTCCTAAGTGAGCTCTCAAGATTCCAGTCCTCATGATTCTGAACGTAGGCCTGGAAATGTAGGCAGAATCTTAGAAACCAAATGAGGGCTGTTTGAAGTGGGAGCACTGCACAGACCGTTGCTTCTATATTTATTTATTTCAGTTGCTTGCATGCCACTTTTCTTGTTCAAAACAACATGCAAAACTGCTGGGGGGACAATTTATACAAACAGAAGCAAAACAATTTTGAGAAAATGAAACAGTAGAGAGATGTCAAATAAGACCAACAGAACAAGTAGATGCATAAATTAACCACATACACTGAACCAATATATGCATTTTACAGGATGCTGGAAGGCCCAGAAATAAGAGACCTTGTCGAGCACCTGGGGTGGTAGGACAAAGAGATCTGGAATCTGTGCCTGAGAATGGAGCACAAGGCTCCCATGGACCAGCCCAACGGCTTCATCTCAGAAGGTGGACAAACAAAGAACAGGAAACCCTTGCAGGTTTGTAGGAAAGGAGGCTAATGCTTGGGATATCCATGTTGCAATCTGCAGCATATCCGCTTCTTGGGCTGTTTAGGGTTTTGCCCTTTGAATTGGGCCAGAAAGCAAACTGGGAGCCACCGTGGTTCCAAGGGGACCTCTCACTACTGAATTCTGCTCCTACTGAAGCACTGCTAGTAGTAGATTTCTAATGAACTAAATACTACAAAAAGTCACAGCATAAATTGCACCAGGGAAGAGGTTTTGCCAGTTTGCCTCATTTATACAGATCACAGAGTTCAGAAGGTTTCGGTGCAGAAACTGGGGTTCCTAGTCTTGACCTATGAAGCCCTAAAGTGATTGGGATTTAAATCTTAAACACACCTTTCCATAAATGCCTTCTCTCTCATTCAAGGCCCATCCTTTCTCTGTAGCTATCTCACATTTATGAATCATTTCCTCCTAGAAGCTGCCTACAAGCCTTATCTCACATGTATATAAAATATCTATAAGCTACCCTAACTTCACAGATCCCAGCTTAGCATTCACACTCTTCACAATTGTGATCCACAGAGTTATGAACTAAGATTTCATGCAGAAATTGGGGATTATTTACAAACTAGGATGTCTTATCAGTATATCTGATGGAGCAAACTAGAATTCCCAAGTAAGTACACACAAAATTCAGACCAATTTCAAAAACCAAGCAAACAGGGGAGCGGACGGTAGGCAGGCACAGAGCAGAATCCCATGTGCTGAGTGCCGAGATGCTTCTGTGAGCACAAGGAGTTGGGTATTCCCACACCAAAAAGGCAACAGGAGTCCAGGCCCCGCTCCATACCAAGTGCAGAGGCAACTCCTCCAGAGTCCCGTCTTCGGTTACTTCGATTTCAGCCCCAACTTCCATCCCTGCCACCAAGTCCATAGCACCCTGAAACAAGGAGAAACATCTTGAGTGACCTCACTTTCTCCTGAAAACCAGCACTTGAATCCAAAACTGCCAGCCACACTGCATGAGCACTCAAGCCCCAGGACTGTGCTCTGAGCTTAGGTGCTGGAAGGAAAGCAGCATGAGATGCCCACTCTGCTGAACACCTAATTGGATGAGAATGAGACCCAGGGGTCCCGGATTGATCTAGGGAACCTGAAGCAAAGGAGGCTGAGGCTGCCAGACCAAGCTGCCAACCCGCCCCCAAAAGAGAGACAGGTCCAGCAAAAGTTGCAGTGAGAGCAATGCAAGGGCAAATTGTATCTGTCAACAGGCCCTCTTCCACACCATTCTTGCTTAGGAACAAGTGTTATTACAAGGATCATACTGCTTGTTCCAATGATTTCAACAAGATTCACATGGTAAGGTATGAGTGAATGGCTGCAGCTACCAAATCCAGACGTCCTTCCTTAATTATTTCATCACATTGTGGGGACCCACCGTCACGTGCTGGTCTCCAATGAGAACCAAGTGCAGGCCCATAATGGAGGGCCATCCCCATCCTGCAGCCTTCAAAGGTTCCACAACTGTGGTCCACAGCCATCCTAATAGAGCTTGTGGAGCCCAGGGTAGGCAAGCTGGGCCAGGGCCAATTTCTGCTGTAAGCAAACCTCTACCTGCACAGGCTGGCCTTGCTGCCCTCCGGAGTTGCTGGACTCGAACTCCAGCAGTACATGCTAGGTAGGATGGGAACTGGAATCCAACACATCTGGGGGTCAGGCATGAGGCCGGGAGAGACTGCTCTTTCTGGGCCATGTTTTTGCAAAGAATCAGGAGCATCTCGCTCGGCCAGGTCACGCAATGGACCACTTCACGCCACAGAGATGCGGCCGCTGCACTCTTACTTCACTTTGCCCCACTTAAGAATCAGGCCCTGGCTAACACATTAACGACGAGGCCATCCAAGAGTGCCGATAGCCCACACCTCCTTCAGACCTTCTCCCTGCTAAAGAAAGGGTCGAAATCTAGCACCCCACTCCCCTCTCCCGTCCCAGGCCACGCTCAGACCCAGCCGCCAAGAAGGACCAGCCCCCGGCAAGTCCGCCGCTTCTCGGCGGGATGCACGCGGGGACGGGCTCGTCGCAGTGTCGCCAATGCGGGCGGCACGCTCGCCTAGCTCCGGCCAGGGAGACCTACCAAGGCGTGCCCAGCAGGCCTCGCAGCTGCAGCCGCTCCGGGGCAGCCCAGCGACCCCTCTCGCATGGTGCACGGGGCACCGCGGCCGGCGGCATCCGCTCGGCGCCCGCGCTCCCAGGAGAGCCCGCCCGCCCCTCCGCGCCTTCTCCCACCATGCGACCTACAAACCGCGGCCGCGCCTCCCCTTTGCAAGGCGCACGGCGGTGCTTCCAGCTCGGCCGGAAACTGGCCCCACGCGCGGGGCGCAGTGCCTGCTGGGAGTTGCAGTCCTCCCGCCTTCCGAGCAGCAATGGACCCCTGGAAGCACCTTCCTAACGCCTTCGAGGCGGATCTTTGCGCGCACAGGACTCCCCGTGCCGCGTTTGGGTTACAGGCGCCGCAAGAGCTCCCGGGGCCCCTCGTCCTCCGCGGCCACGGAAGTCACTTTTATTTAATTACGGGTGTATCGAAGCCAGTAGGTGGCTTCCAAGGCACTCCGCATATGCTCTAAAGCAGGGTGGATTAGAGGTAAATAGCCACGATTTCGGACTTCGACTCCCAGGAAACCTTGCCATCATGGATCTACGGTCAGGAATGCTGGAAGTTGATGTTCCCAATGCTTTCTGCCCACCCCTGCTCTAAGGCACCGCTTTAGGGATTGCATGCATTCCAAACCAAAAGGATGTTTGGATGCATGAAAGGCAGTGTGTGTGCCCTAAAATAAGGGTGGGTGACTTGGGTATTTTGGCCTACAACTCTCAGCTGTCCAAATAAGCATGGCTGATGGTGGCTGTCATAAGGCAATGAGTTGCCCATCTTGTCCTGTGGCCCACTTAGGACTTGCATATTCCAAGTATGAACTCACATAAGGCATTCCAACAGGGCATGAAGAAGCATTTCTCGTTCTGAATTGCAAAAGAGAATGGGCTAAAGCTAAAGGGAATGACTGGGGAGGGGGCATAATGTTGCCATGTCTAGAATCCAGCCTCCAACAGGACTGCTTTTGCATTTGCATGGAAGAATTATTCCAACCTTTGCTGTCATGATAATACTATGACTTGGCATCTTAAAGGAGATAATGCCCATTACTAAGTAGCAGGTGTGTGCACAAGCATCACATTTTGATTCCACCAGGATCAGACTGCTTTAAAAGGGGACTGAGCAAATAAACTGAGTTCTGTAGAAAAATATTAATACTATTGCATTTGCATCCAGTTCCTGCCCCCCTCCCCCCACAAAGAGGCCAATGCAACTTACAAGTCCTTCTCTTAACAGCTATGTTCAGTAGGTTAGGCTGAGTCATGGAATCTCCAGCTTTGGTGGCAGACTCCCAGCTGCTGCAGGTTAACAGGAGGAAAAAAATTCTTTCCAGCCCTGCTAGTGTACATCCAAAGACATATACCTGCCCTCTGTGACAGGCAAGATACTGGTCAACTGGATCTCTAGATCCAGCAGCACTCTTATGTTCTTATGCCAGCAATCTTGCACGCATTTCCTAGAATCATGGGCTTTAAGATTTGCAGGGGGTCTCAGAAGGGCATTTAACTTCCCCCATCAGTGCAGGATCTAAAACATGGGGCATAAATGACACTGAGTTCAATCGGACTTACTTCAGAATGCAGTCACTTCAAAATACTGTAGTACTGCATTGAATATTGCTCTAGCCAGCCAGTCATTTGGCTCCAAGCTTCTGTTTAAGGCCTTGGGTTAGAATTCTATGCACACTTACCTGGAAGTACAATCATTGGACTCAATGTGGTTTACTTCTGAGTAGCCATAAGTAGGAGTGCTCTGTTAGTGAATTACTGTTCCTATGGAGAGTGACAGCAAAGCAAAGGGGCAAAAAGGCAGTTTTAGAGTCTGAATTCACATGCGGTTGTCGTTCTTCTTTCCAATTCTGCTCCAAGCATTGAACACGACTGTTCCTGTGCTCTCCTCCCGCGGTCTTTTAACCTCGTTATCCAGACCCACGTCACGCCCACGAACCAAAGTCTAAGGCTTTACTCCGTCTTTTACGCATGCGCGCACGAGAACCCGTGCCTGTAACTTCTGGAAAGCGCCGCTTCACAAGGGACAGTCGCTTTATCACCGACTGAGCATGCGCCAACTCAAGGCTAACGGCGCTTACTCGGGGGCGAGGTTCTGCTCTCCTGCGCATGCGCACTGGCGGAAACAACGGTGGCCGATGAGGCTCCTGGCCCTGCTACCTTCCAAGATGTGCTGAGACAGCGGTATCAGCTTCCTAGCAGCGAGGTGTGATCCGCGCCGGGCGGACGCTACCTTCTGGCTCAAGTGGCGCTCGGCCGGGATCCCTTCTCCCTAAGCGGGGCACCGGGCTTCACCGTCCCGCCGTTCAGGTATTTCTCCGCGGGATGGAGGATGGGCGGGCAGTAAATCCGCTGTTCGCGCTAGTATCCTACCTCCGAACGTTAAGCAGTGGTCAGTAGATTCATCCGCCGGCTGTGTAGTGCCGGCAACCACCTTCGGCCCCATTACCGCGTATCACTCCGAAGGTCCAGTGCTGAGCTATCTTACACACTTGTTATGCGATTATTCTTCCGCGGAATATAATAGTCCCTTTGTATCCTCACCCACCCGCTTCGGGGGCAAGCTGCTGAGGCGCTTCCTAGAAGCTCTGACTTGGAAGCTCTCCTCTTAATCCCAAAGGTTTGGGTGTTGGTATTATGATTAGTGAGCGGTGGGACACTCTGCACATGCTCAGAAACACGTTGTTATTTGCACATTGCTCTTAGCTCTTTTTAGTTTCCTTGAGTACCATTTTGGTAGGCCTTGCTGATCAATTAAAAATATCCTTTTTATTAGTGTTTGTAGCTTAGGGGTGCCCCAAGTGGGTGAGCTTTTGAGTGAATTTAGTTTGATCGAGCTTTCTGAGTTGAGCTGTTGTATATAACACGGGGGTCTGATTTTGGGTTATTCTTCTGGTCTTCCTTTCAATGGCTGGCCATCTAAAAAGCCATTTCTTTTCCTTTTGTTTTTTGAATTAGCTCCCCTGGCCAGCACTCCTTGCTTAGAAGTGAGATCAGTGTGCATGCTATTTTGAACCATAGCTACTTTTTCCCAAGCTAAGTCATGCACAAACAACTAAACACAAACACACATCCCTAAGCATGTGAACAGCAAGAAGTGTTTTAGCAGAACTCTTTATTCTTACTATATGACTAAGCTGCTCAGGTCTGTGTTTCCAGCATTTTCTTTGGGAAGGCAACATGGATAGGAAAAGACAAACAGTGTCAGCGCAGATTGACCGAGTGTGGCGGGACTTTTTGCCAGAAACATTACAGCATTGGTTACAAACAGTTCAAAGCTGGTCTTTTGATATTTTCTAGAGTTTCCAGAAATTGTGTCCTCCAATGAACAGTTCTCTGTGCACTCTCACTGCTCCCAAGTTATTATCCTCTCTTGGGTATACTTACCTGTCCTGTATCCAAACCCTGCACCTGCTAGGCCTTATCTGCACCTTATGATATCTGATGTTATTCCCCATCTAGGCCCAATATCCAGCCTTCTTCCTCTTCCCCACCCCTGATGAAGCTTAATAGGATTTCCCTTCCATTTCCAGGTTCTGTTTCCACATGTCAGAATCGGGGCACAGCCAGCCAGGGCTGTATGAACGCCGCCGTCGCTGGAACCGTGATAAGGAGCTGGGTCATCAAAGCTTGTCTGGGCCAGGCCGGGACCGTGATTATGTCCCCTGGGACCGGGACCGGGACCGGGACCGGGACCGACGGGTAACGTGCACACTTGGGTTGCTGCAGGCATAAGGTGAGGGAGCCACCTGGGTGCCCAGCCTGACCCTGCCGTCCTTATAGGAGCCCATGGATGAGCCGGTGGGAACCGTGATGCAGAAGACGCCCATCATCCTAGCCAAGCCACCTGCAGAGAGGGTAGGTTGGGGAAGCCTGATATACCACACTGTCCCCTGATGGGCCCGGCAGCTCACCTGATCCTATAGTGCCTTCTCTATGCCCCCCTGTCCCACTTTCAGAAGGTCTGGCTTATTCCAGAGCAACGGGCTTGCCAACCAAGTCTCAACCAAAGTTGCCAACACTGCCAGTCAGGGGCCACTGATTAACCCAAAGCTTCGAGGTTATAATGGCTGATCGGTGCGTTATGCCCTCCCCTCTGCTTGCAAAACATATGGCCAACTTGGTTGCCCTTTCTCCCCTTGCTTCCCTCTTCTTCTCTTCTCTGAGCTAGGAGGAAATTCCCTCTTCTCATTCGCACATGTGCCCTTCCTTCTCATTGCAACTTTTCCCTGTAAATTGACTCTCTGGAAGATTTAGGGAGGGCTGTGTGTGGAGACACAGAATCAGGAGCATCCGCACCAGAGAAGAGGCTCCTCTTTGCCGCTCCTGCTGTGCTAAGTGGCATGGAGAGGAAAGGAAGAGGGATCTGTGCACCCAGCTCTGGGAAAGCAGTGGGACTCCGCAGTCTCAGCCCCTGTGGCTCTGTGTGCGTTGCTGGTGGAGCGGGATTTTGGAGCTCGGCCGATGTGGCTCCTTGTCTGTTGCTGGCCAAGAGGGATTTTGAATCTCAGCCTCTGTGTCCTCACAGTCCAAGGGGGCCCCAACCCCCACTCCCACTCCAGCCCCTGCCCCCGCCATCGAGAAGCCCATTGTGCTCATGAAGTCACGGGAGGAAGGCAAAGGCCCTGCAGGACCAGTGGAGACGTCAGCTCAGCCCCCTGTCGCTGTCGCCAAGGTGGAGAAGGAGGGCCAGCGCCCCACGCAGCCCGTCTATCAGATCCAGAATAGAGGCATGGGTTCCACAGCATCCAGCGGCATCATGGATCGTGAGTACAGGGACGGGGGCCTGCTGAGGTGGAACTGGCACGGCAGGTGCAGCCATGTGTGTCTGGCAGCTCAAGGGCTGAATGTGGCTTGCTTGGTAATACTAACTGCTGGGAAGGGACAAGGAGGAGTTGTTATTGCCACTTTTATTTCTGGGTCATCCTGTCGTCAAAGCTCTCTGGATTTACAACAAATCATGAAGTACAAATAACCGAAAAAATCATAACATTTCATATGTTTTAAAAAAATGAACTTAATCAGGACAGGTTACTGTAACCAGAATAAAGCCCCTTTCTACCCAGTGTACTGTGTAGAGCTGTTAAACCCCTTGATGTGCAGGGCAGTCTTCACCTAGAGCCAAAAGCATAGTAAATTGGCACCGGGCTTGCTCCGTAAATATTGCCTCTTGTGCATTATTTAAAACAGTTTCTGCAGGAGAAATGTTGCTGTCAGCTAGGTTAACCAGGTACCAATGCAAGAATGCCTATTTGTGAAGTAAGTTTGCAACTGAGATGTACTTTGCTAGATTAAAGTGACAGTTCGGTGGTCCTTCAGTCCTGACTGCCTGTTCTCTTTCTAGCTGTGGTTGGCCAGGCCAAGCTGCTAGCTCCAGAGAAGATGAAGCACAGCATCAAACTGGTGGATGACCAGATGAACTGGTGTGACAGTGCCATCGAGGTATGGCTGAGCTCAGGGGGATCACCCCCCCCCCCGTCTCCGTTCCTCTGACATGCCTGCTCCCTGACAGTGCCCCTTTCCCAATCATTACATACTAGATAGTAGCATTGTTCTGCTCGGCCTTGCTTTCCTTGGAGTGGGCCTCTTTCCTGAGAACGGCCCATTTTGCTGAGTAAGAGGGATAACGCTCATTTAGATAATGCTGGCGTCTGTGCTTCTTCTGATCTCTGTTCTACTTGCTGTTGAATTGTACAGTTGGAAGGACCTTGGAGATTATCTGCTCCGACCCTCCCCCCCCCCCCAGAGTAGATCCTGCAAGGCATCAGCAGCAGCCCTGGCAGATGGTTGTCAGCCTCTGCTTAGGTATATTTTGTGAAGGAGATCCCACCCACTCTTCTCCACTGCAGAACAGCTCCTGCTGTTAGGAAGCTTCACTTGGTGCCTAGCTTAAATCTGCTTCCTCTAATTTCTGCCCGCTGCTTCTAGTCTTGCCCTCTGGATCAAGAGAGAACGAATCTGTTCCCTCTTCTGTGAGACAGTCCTTCAGATATTTGAAAACTGTTGGGTCTCCCTTTAATCTCCTCCAGGCTAAATACTGCTCTTTTCAACTGTTCCTCGTAGGAACGGGTTTTCAGTCCCATCACTACCCTTGATGCTTTCCTCTGAACTCACTCCATTTTGTTGTTGCCCATGCAATGCCGCACCAGGACTGGATAATAGCGCGGGATAGAGCGGAGCCGGTGTGGCCTCACGCTGTGTTGACAAGCGCGCCCTTCTCTGTCTCAAATTAGTACCTCCTGGACCAAACAGACGTGCTGGTGGTTGGGGTGCTGGGACTCCAGGGGACTGGCAAATCCATGGTGATGTCACTGCTCTCAGCGAATCAGCCTGAAGATGACCAAAGGTACTTGGGGGCTGGTCTAGGGGAACTGTAGCTGCAATGCGTCCTGGGATTGTTTGACAAAAAATTTTGGATGATGAGGCTGGTAGAATGAATTGAATGAGGACAGTCGCTGAGGAGACTTTTCAGCGCTCCTTTTGGGTGGCCAGCAGTTCTGGCATTTGACATTTTCCCAGTCTTTCAGCTGCAAACGCTTGGTAATGATGCGTGGCCATGCTGAACAATGCAATTGTGAACTGGTTGGAAAGGAAAAGTTGATGGCTTTATGGTGATCTTGGTTGGTTTGGGGAGATGAGTTGTACTGGTGTTGTAGAGGTAGCAGAAGCCTGAAGTCAAAAGAACTGGCTGGTTCAAATCAAAATGACATTCAGCTTTCACCTCCCCTTCTCATATTTTTGCTTTTGTCTGCTTCATCAAGCCCTTTTCTTCTTCATCTAACTGAATCTCAGTCCATCACTTATCTGAAACCTTTCTGTCCACTGCCTTGCCTTTGGGATTCCTGGCTCTCTGATTTCCCTGCCTCCGAAGGCCTATTTCCGAACCACAGCTTTTCCCGTGAAACTCAACCTTTCCCCAATACCCAAGTAGAATTTTAATCCCAGTCAAACAGGCTACTTTCCCTGCATTCACACATACTGAGCTGCAGATGGTCTCTGAACTTAGTTCCTTAAGTACTTGGAAAGTACTTGGAAATTCCATGCCATTGTACCAGCTCAGCCAGTTACTGAATTGACTGCACTGCCCCACATACAATATAACACAAGCGATCGGCCCAGCTTCGCTTCCTTTCTGCCAATCCTACATCTTGTTCCAGGACCTACGTGTTCCGCACTCAGGGCCAGGAGATCAAGGAGCGTGGGGGCAACCAGACCAGTGGCATCGACTTCTTCATCACCCAGGAGCGCATCATCTTCCTTGACACTCAGGTCTGTGATTTGCTGGTCTTCCTGGAAATTCTCCCAGCTGCCCTTTGGGGGAACCCTTCCATGCAGTCTGTCATTGCCCCTGGGCCCCAGCTGATTTGCCAGTCACTGGTTTGTTGGAGACTGAAGGTGTCTGATCAAGACGGCTGACCTGATTTGAATTCCTTAACATTTGGTAACACCACGGTTCCAGAAGGTGCCTGATCTCAACTGTGGGAGCACAGAATGGGGGACCCTGTGCTATCCAAGCCACAACAAGGAAAGGGGAGCAGTGGAAGGTGAGGGGAGGAAAGTTGGGAAAATGAAAATACTAGATTTAAATTAAGTCACTTAATTAATTAAGTGACTAGATAGGTGAAAGAAGCCAAGCAAACAGGAGCTAAGAATATAAGCAAAAGAGTTCTTTCTGTTGCTTTCAGAGGAGGCTTTGCTGCATCCAGGAGGTGAGCTGATACTTTTAGTGGAGAGGTGCAGAAGGGCCAGTGCCTTGCTTCTTTCCCCCAGAAAAGTACGAACTTTAGCAAGGAATAGGATAGTTCCAGGGTAGCCTCTGCATGAGCATAGATGGAACCCCTGAAGGGCTTTTCTTGCTCTCTTCTGCAGCCCATTCTCAGCCCCTCCATCCTAGACCACCTGATCAACAATGACCGCAAGTTGCCTCCGGAGTATAATCTACCCCATACCTACGTCGAGATGCAGGTAGCGACCTCTTTCCCTTGTGTGTGTTGCCCAGTGGGTGGTGATGGAGGAAGCAGGTGTTAAGGAATGAACTACAGAATCTTCACTTCTGGAAGGCAGTAGGGTAAGCCTTCCTACCGAAATGGGCCAGGCCCTGTGTCCTCTAGGGCAGTGATGGCGACCCTTTTAGAGCCTGAGTACCCAAACCACAACCCAAATCCCACTTATTTATCACAAAGTGCCAACACTGCAATAAAACCTGAAAACTGAGGTTTTAGTTTAGAAAAAACAACTCACAGCCAGTCAAGCAAATATATATATATCCTTGGCAGCGCACTGACCGGCCATGCGAAAGCTCGGACGAGTCGCGGCTAATGAGTCACGGCTCGTGACATCATCGCCTGGCACCACTACTCCTTTCCGAGCATGCACATGGCCCCTGTGTGCGCTGTTATCCGATGCTCGACTGCTGGGGCCATGCTGGGGTGACTTGGCTCGCGTGCCAACAGAGAGGGCTCTGCGTGCCCGCTGTGGTTTGCGTGCCACAGGTTCACCACCACTGCTCTGGGGGTATGTGTGACTGAAACATGGAGAGGCACAGGAGAAGTAGACCCCTCCCCTTCCATTCAGTCTTGCTTCTTTTCATTCTGTTACTTGTTCTATCCTCCTTGCTACCTGGCTTCCCCCTTGCTGGTTTTTTACTGGGTGACCCCTTCTGTCCATTAATATGATGCCAAACTGTTTCCAACCAAAAGAGCAGCTAAATTGGAAGGTCAGTACAGGAGCAAAGGTGTCTTTCGTCCTTCTGAACGTGGACTTGGGTCAGCGCCTCCACTGCTCTCCTCTTGCGTCTTGAAGGGCCTGCCATATGCCGTCCCTCCCGCTCACCGGTGCTTTCTTTCTAGTCCCTCCAGATCGCTGCATTTCTTTTCACCGTCTGCCACGTGGTCATCGTGGTGCAAGACTGGTTTACAGACCTGAGCTTGTACAGGTAAGAGGCAGGAGAGACCTGGAGGGGAGCTCCAGGTATGAAGAGGGAATTCGTAGAAACCAAGTCAGAGTAACTGGGCACGGCCCAGTGCCTGGGGTAGAGGGGGCCCTTTGCTTCCCTGCTGCCCCAGCCCAGGGCTGGGGATAGTCATCCCTCTGCACATACGTCTGAGCTCTGCTCTGAGGTCATCCAAATTCTCTTCCCAGAAAAGCTGGATTGTGCAGCATAGTTTAATGCAAAATAAATCTACCTGTCGGAGTTCCCCTATCTTACCTAACACATTTTGCTTCTGATAGCTGCGGAGAAGGAGGAGCTATATGAGGCACCAAAGACATGGCCCTCTGAGGATCTTTTTCAACCCCTGAGATTTCACTAGGCCTAGGCTGAGATATACCTTTAAATGTTAAATATTTCTGAAACTGGATTTTGTGGTGTGTAACATTTTGATCCTTATGTAATATAAGGGAGTCAGTTTCGAATTAAGCAGGCAGTGGGTGGATCGGTGTGTGAAGGGGAGAGAGATGAATTCACCAAGTTTAGCTCTGTTTTAGGCAAGAGATGGATCTGTTTCCTGTGGGTTCTTTAATGCCAACCAGTATGTGACTTAAGATCTGTTCTCTGGCTGGATGCAGAAAGGAGGACAAGATGGCACATGAACTTCCGCGTTCTGGCAGCATTAAAGCTACTGTCCCCCCTTCACCCTTGTCTTCCTTGCAGTAATCCAAATTATTTTGCAGAATCCATTTTGCTTCTGACAGCTGTGGCGAAGAGCAGGTTCTTCACCACTGGCAGAGAGACAGTGCAGCCCTTCCTGTGACCACCAGAGGGGGGACGCCTGCTCTAGCAACCCGCTTCGTCTGCCTTCGCTGTACTGAAGTGTCTTTCAATTGCAGGTTCCTTCAGACAGCCGAGATGGTAAAACCCTCCACGCCATCTCCCAGTCATGAATCCAGCGGCCCTTCTGGCTCAGATGAGGGCACAGAATACTACCCGCACATCGGTATGGTGGAACACACACATGGCTTTTTGCAGCTGGGTCATTAATCTGACCCGCTGTTGCAGTATTGTAAAGAGGGGCCACATCTGGAGTGAAATAGAAAGCAAGAAATGGCGGGGGTGGGGAGGCAGAATTTGGAGGGGGGCAAGGGGACATGGACCTGGGGCCATGTATAAGGGGCCATGCCAGAAACGGCCACTATGCATTCTTTCTCGCCATGCTCTGCCGTGACTTCCAAGATCCCTAGGCGTTTTCCATACATCTTCTCCGGCTTTCTATTAGACGTGCTGCTGCAGAAACCCATCTTTAAATTTAATGCTGGATACTAGATTCTGTGCCCCCGCAGCCTTCCTGTGCATGCAGGCCACACCACTCACAGCTATAATCCTTCCTAGTTCAGAAATGTGAAGAGATGTTTCCTCTTCACATTGCCACCACATTGGCATCAGTTCCAACATGGCATGTGCTTACGTGGAGCCCCGTATCTTTTCGGTGTGACTGAGCATTGGTCTGGGGCAAGGGGAAATTCCTCCACGGTACCTGTAAACCTTTCCTGTTTCTAGTTTTTCTCCAGAACAAAGCCAAGAGGGAGAACTTCTGTCCCAGGAATGTGAAACAGACGCACCTTATTATTGACAAAATTATGATGCACTCTCATCTGAAATACAAGGGTAATGCCTGCTTTTTCCAGTTCTCTTGGAGGACGGGGTAGTCGAGTAGCTGGGCCTGGTCTACACATGCAAGAGAATGAGGTGGTACAAATGTGGCACTTCCAACTTGCGTGGAGAAACGATTTGGAATCACCTTTACAGTGAGCCCAGAGAGTGGCCTGAGGACAGATGAGAGTTGCGTTGCGGAAGAACAGGCTTTAGGATGTCTGGGGGGGGGGCCTTGTGAGTGTCAGGGAGAGTGGATAGAGTGTGCTGAAGCTTATTCCCTGCCCACAAGAGCCCTGGTGCTGACTTGGAGATTACGGGGAGTGGGTAGAGGGCACTCTGTCTCTGCATGGCTCACAAGCCCAGAGGCTGTGGAGGCAAAACGGAATCCTGTGGCCGTGAGAAGCAGTCCCCTAATCAGTTTGGGGGAGAAGCGGGGAGTGCTCTGTGTCGGGGTAGTGCAGAGACCCCGAAACACAGTGACACTTCCCTCTGCAGTGCTCGGCACTGACTCTCTGGCCACCCACTGCCACATGCCTGAGCCAGCAAACCTTGCTTCTTGCTGGCTCACTCAGTTGTCTCTTAAGGCAACTGTTTCTTTGTTTCTGATCCCCCAGGTACGCTCTCCATGTTGGAATGTAACATCTTTCCCGGCCTGCCCCAGAGTTACCTGGACTCAGAGGTCAACCTGTTCTTGCTGCCTTTTATGGATGCAGATGCAGATGATACTCTGCCCAGAGCAGGTGCGTGGTCAAAATTCTGCCCTTCCCTTGCTATTCCTAGAGTCCAAAAGGAGCAAAAGGATTAGGCCGAGTCCTTTCTGCCTCCCTCCTTCGAGCAGGTTCCCATCGTATTTCCTCACGCAGCCAGTCCAAGACTGCACAATTGCTCCACAATGCTGTATTTCCCCATCTTGGCTGCCATGCCCTCTACATTCTGAGAGGGAGGCCCTGTCTGCTGTACTGCAGCCTGCCGGGGCTCGTGCGACCATGGCCTGGAGGAGAGCCTTCTCAGTCCTGGTGCCGCCGTGTGGCATAATTTCCTCACTGAAAGCAGGTGGGCTTCTATGGAACTGCTTCCACCCCAACGGAACAACACTCCTCTTTGCCTTTCTTTCCCCGAACATGCTCATTGTCAGCTACCTTCTTGTGTTAATCAGATTGGTTTTAGCAGGTTGTTTTAAATACTGGATTTGTTTGATCATGATTTTACCTTGCTAAAGCACTTTGAGATGCATTTATTTTTAACTAGAAATCCACTAAAACAAATGCCTATATCGCAAAGAGTGAACCAAGATGCTGGCTGTGGTCGCTATCCAGGGCTGGCTGACTGGAAAAGATTTCTTTACAAAAGTCAAGAATCCCTCCTCTTAGTATATAACACAGCTGCTGGGGCCATCTGAGTGGGGGAGGGGGGAGGGGTTTGGCCCGTTCCTTTCCCAGATACTCGGATTCCTCTTCATCTCAGCCAAGTAGGTAAAGAAATGCCCCTAATATCTTGTTTCTTGGGGGAGGAAAAAAAATCCCATCTGGGAGGTGGTATTTTGAATGGAAAGAAAGAGTAAAGTTGCACATTCCTGCCCCGTCCCCCAGCGCTGACTTTCCCATGCACACGCTCCAGATGGTTCTGGCCTGATGAATGACAGAGGTCATGAAATGACAAGCACAATCTAGTGGTTGAATTGCCTTCCCAAAGTAAATTGTTTCGGGTTCCAAGCCAATTGACTGTTCCTTCCTGATGCCCGTGGTCTGGGGGTCTTGGCGTGATCGCGTCGCTGTCTTCCAAGGACTGTTGCAGTCCTCTTAGGAGGAGCTGCTGGCATTCTGGTAGCAGCTCAAGGCACCCAAAAGCCCTTCTGCCACTGTCTGCCTTATACTTTGCAGCCCCAGGAGGCGCCTCCCTCTTCTCCCTCCTGCCCGGGTACAAGGGACACCCTAGTTTCCAGTCGCTGATCGCCAAGCTTCGGAGCCAGATTATGTCTATGTCCCGGCCTCAACTCTCCCACACCATCCTCACTGAGAAGAACTGGTAAGAGAGACCGAGACACATCATTTGGACTGAATTGTATGATTCAGGCCGAAAATGGACACCGCACAAGCTGGAGCCAAAAGCGCTCTGTGCCCCCTTCTGTGGTTGTGCACACTCGCAGAAATCTGTATGTTGTTCGCTCTTAGTATATTCCTAGGGAACACAGAAGGTACTAGATTCCGAGTGAGTTGGAGGTATGAGCAGGGTCTGAGGATGCAGGGCTACTGCTGTCGGGCACCCGCAGACAAACCAGTTCTCCTGGTATCTTTGGGTATCAGGATAAGCTGTGATGTCCAGATATCCCTGCGCACATGAGGGTTAGATACTTGATATAAAAAGTTCATTTTTATACCAAGTGTCCAGCCTACGTTCATACAAGCGAGATAGTAGAACAAGAAGCTGCTTCTGCTGAAAGCTGGTAAATGCAAGGCGGTCATGTTTGGCAGGACTTCTGTACTTTCCACCAGATTCCCGTGCTTCTCTCTCTCCCACTGGCTGCCTGACCCCAATTTTCAGTCTGTCCTTTGTCCCCCTGCATTACTCTCATTTGTGTCCCAAATAATTTTTGAAGCCTGTCCCTTCCACATAGAAATAAATTCTGTTTAGAACGTTTGAATTGCTATGGCTCGGATCAACTTTCCATAAACTGGTGCATCCCAGATGGGTTGGACTCAGGCTCCCAGCCATGCTGGCTTAGGTGATGGAAGCTGTAGCCCAGCCCATCTGGAGAGCACCAGGTAGGGGAAGGCTGACAGAGTCCATTGTGGAACAGCAGACGGCTTCGTATGAAAGGACTGGCCTTTGTACTCCTCCTGATGTGTCTCTATTGCAACGTCTTACAGTTTTATTGCACTGCATTGTGCCTCTGGAATACTACGTTGACATCTTAGGATGAACATACTTAAACATACTTACAAGGCAATGGGTTTTGACTTTTCTCTCTCGGACAGGTTCCACTACGCAGCACGCATCTGGGACGGTGTGAAGAAGTCCTCTGCTCTCTCCGAGTATAGCCGCCTGCTGGCGTGAGGATGACATTCCCACAGAGGGGCTGCCACGTGCAGCCAGGCTCCCCCGTCCCCCAGGCTGGGAGAACCGGGACATCTCTGCCCTCACCCAGAGGCGCAGCAATGCCAGTATCCCAGAGAGGAGAGCTGTAAGGAGGCGCCAGCAGTTCAAGATTCCTGGAGTAAAATGCGGATTTGGCCAGGTGTCCCCGCTGGGCTGCCGACCTGCCCGCCACCCAGCATCCACCTGATTTCCACCTGCGCACTCAGGAGGCTCGTCTGTCTTCCTCTGTGCCATGACTCCTAGTTTTGCGAGGTCCTTCAGCCAGAGTGGGAATTAGCCAAGGCGGCCACTAATCTTCTACCCTGTGGGGGCAGCCAGACTCCCTTGCAGTTGTAGTGGTGGGTCAAGTCAAAGGTCAATGGGGGAGTTCATTTGCTGCTTTGAATACTTTCAGATGTATTCCTAATT
This sequence comes from Varanus komodoensis, assembly GCF_004798865.1. NCBI lineage: Eukaryota > Metazoa > Chordata > Lepidosauria > Squamata > Varanidae > Varanus > Varanus komodoensis. The sequence goes on from NW_025336635.1 coordinate 1,401,353, forward strand.
CTTCGGTGTTCAGGGCAGTGTGCTCAACCCCATCTGTCTCTGCTCAACTCTGTCCCTTTCCTTGACATGCACCCAGTTTTCTTGTTCCTCTGTTGCAAAGTGGATAATCCACTCCCCCTTTGCATGAATATTCTAAACTTGTTCATTAAACTGCTCAAGCAACTTCATGCTGTGATGGATCTTTTTCCAACCACCACCACAATATGGCATTTGTGTTTTCTGCTAGTGGCCCTGGCTGTGTGTGCCTGCACAAGTCACCCGTATGTGGGTATGTAGGCTGAGCGTTGTCTGGATTTAAAAGTGATTGAAAAGCGGTACCCCTAAAGAACGGATACAAGGAGACACATTCAGAAAAATAAGATGTTATACTTTTTATGTATATAGTTGGGGAGACAGGTGGTGGGACCACTAAATAAGGAGGAAGGCGATCCAATGACTGATGTGAGGGAACAGGCACAGATGCTAAATGGCTATTTTGCCTCTGTGTTCTCCCCAAAGCAGGACGGGGGAGATCCGCATAGGAGATTAGATGAGGCTGGGGACTTAGGGGCACAGATTAGAGTCACCCCCCTTGAAGTTGAGGGGCTCCTCAGGGCATTGGACATTACAAAGGCGCCAGGCCCTAACGGGTTACACCCGAGAGTACTTAGAGAGTTGGCAGGGGTTCTCTCACGCCCGCCGGCCTCCATTTTTGAGGCCTCGTGGAGAACGGGTGAAGTTCCAGAGGACTGGAGGGTGGCATCAGTGGTCTCAATTTTCAAAAAGGGTAGTAGAAAGGACATGGGGAATTATAGACCGGTTAGCCTTACGTCCATTGTAGGAAAAACAATGGAAAGGCTCATAATAGAGATCTAGTGATGCTAGATAGGGAAGGGAGGCTGACAGCCACACAACATGGCTTCCGCAAAAACGGGTCCTGCCAGACAAACCTTGTGGAATTGTATGACAAGGTTTCGAGATGGCTAGATGGAGGGGATGCAGTGGATGTGATATACCTGGATTTCAGCAAGGCCTTTGACAAAGTGCCCCATGATATCCTGGTGGAGAAACTGAGAAGTTTTGGGATACACCAAAGCACTCTCCGGTGGATTAGGGCATGGTTGACTGACCGAAAGCCGAAGGTAACCATTAGTGGGGAATCATTGGGATGGCGGCCAGTGATAAGTGGGGTCCCCCAGGGCTCTGTCCTGGGGCCAATCATGTTCAATCTTTTCATAAATGACATGGAAAAAGGGGTGAACAGTCTGCTGATCAAATTCGCAGACGGCACTAAAACTGGAGCAGTGGCCACAACTGAGGATCAGGTACTCCAGATCCAAAAGGATCTGGACAGACTGTGGAAGTGGGCAGGAGACAACAGGATGGCGTTCAACGTGGATAAGTGCAAGGTCTTGCACTTGGGGCATAAGAATGGGTGTCATAAGTACAGGTTAGGGGACAAGTGGCTGGAGAGCAGCACTTGTGAAAGGGACCTCGGGGTGCTGGTTGACTGCAGGCTAAACATGAGTCAGCAGTGTGATGCGGTGGTCAAGAGGGTGAATGCCATGCTTGGTTGCATAGCCAGAAGTGTAGCTTCTAGATCGAGAGAGATATTACTGCCACTCTACACGACTCTGGTGCGCCCGCAACTGGAGTATTGTACTCAGTTTTGGGCCCCTCATTACAGAAAGGATATAGCCAGGTTAGAGTCAGTGCAGCGTAGGGCCACAAGGTTGGTGGCTGGTTTGCAGGGGATGGGGTATGAGGCGAGACTGAGGGAACTGGGTCTCTTCAGCCTGGAGAAGTGGAGACTCAGAGGGGATCTGTTGGCGACACACAGGTATGTGAGGGGGTGTCACACGGAGGTGGGTAGGGACCTCCCCTGCAGAGGAAGGCAGGAAGCGCTCTAATGGAGTCAAGCTCAAGGAACCAAGGTTCAATTTGGATGTCAGGAAATACTTCCTGACGAGGCCCCAAGAGTATGGAATGGGCTTCCATGGGAGGTGGTGGCGGCCCCATTGGTGAGGGTGTTCAAAGATAGGCTAGACATGTACATGGTAGGCGTGTCGTGAAAGGAGCTGGTTAGAGCCAGGGTTTAGCCTAGATGGCCCAGGAGACCCCTTCTGACTCGCTCTGTTTCTTTGCTTCTATGTCATGGGTCTGTCTGAGAGTTGCATGTCAAGTTGTTGTCTTGACTATAATTCTTGCTTCCCTTTCCCACCCTTGACTTGCTCGAACTTCCTGTTTGCAGGCAGGCGGGCCTCGTACCACCTTGCTTTAACAGTTTCACCACCCCAGTTGTGTTGGGGACTACACTGGCTTGGTGAACTGCACTCAAGTGCAGAGAAAGTGAACTAATTAGGGTGATTGCTAAGCCGTAGTTTGGCATTTCCAGCATGAGCCTTGTTAAGTTTCTAGTTCCCCCTGTCCAGCACAGCCAAGGTTCAAATGGGCACTTTCTGGTTCACTTTTACCAGGGCTTATCATTCCGTTTGAACTGGGGACTCGAATTAGTTTAAATTAGGGCTGCCTGAAACAAGCAGGAAACAACCATTTCAAATGACGGGGAGTGTTGGGGTTGTAGTCCAATCCATTTGGAAGGCACCAGATATGGGATGGATGGTTTAAACTAATTGCAGTTCGTCCGCCATAATGACCTAGTGCCGTCAAGTCTAAAGATTGAGGCAGTTGCTCCCAGTCTCCTTGTGGATGAGCTGGGAATGAGGGAAGCAGGAAGCGTGTGAATGCAAGTCTTTCTCAGGTGGAATCCATGGCTCAGTGTTGCTCCAAACTGGGTTATGATTGAGTGTTGTTAATATTTGTTAGATTTGTACCCAGCCTTTTTTTCCTTGAAGAACTAAAGCAGCTTCCATCTTTCTCCTTTCCCTGCTCTCCATCTTATCTCCACAACAACCCTGTGAGGTAGGTTAGGCTGACAGTCTGTAACTGGCCCAGAGTCACCCACTTGGCTCCATGGCTGAGCGAGGATTGAAAGACGGATTGCCTGAGTCCCGGTCCAGCGCTTGTATCCGCTACACCACTCTGGCTTGGCTGTTATGGCTTGCACAAGTTCTTGCTTTCATGTTAGTCTATTCCCTAATGATGACTGGTGTCTCTAAGCACACAGAGGAATTATTTGAATCCCGGCCTGATAATATTTATAGGCAAACACAGGTCTACACACAGACAAGAAGGCGCAAGAGGTTTTCGAAAGTCTCTGATCTGGCTCCCCTGAGCCCTTGTGCAGGAGCACTTTTGGTGACACAGCTAAGACATCTGGGCAACTAGATTGTGGGAGTGCGTCCTAGTTAATGTAAGTCATCCCTTCTAGAAAGGAATCCTATTCTGTTAACTTCACAAAGGTCAGGGTCCCACACCTGTGTGAGTGGAACCGTGCTTGCTGTGGAACTTAACAGCATAGAACATGGAAAAGCCAGGCTGGAGCAGACCTGTGGTCTGCCCAGTCCAGCACTCAATTCAAGCAGGATAGGTGCCAGGTTTGGTCTTCCCCGATTCCTCAGCAGCTGGTGTACACAGGCACACCACCCCTGAGAACAGAGGTAGCACACAGCCAGCAAGGCTAGTAGCTATTGATAGCCTTAGTTAGATACTATTTTTGACTTAGAATGCATGTTTAGATAAGAGAAAGTCCTCCAACTGCCAACATTCCCCAGTTAGTATCCTGAGAGTTGTAAATCACCCTGAGAGCCATTCAGAGCAAAGTGGCAGTATAGAAACTTAAGTTAATTTCACTTAATCAATTTCTGTCTAAGCATGAATAAGATCTTGCCTTCAGAAATTAAAGAAAATTAATGGAGCTAGAGTGTTTTGTATGAATTCAGTTTATAAATCATTCAGTGGGGCAAAGACCATTACAAACACATTCAGAAACTGATCTTTCAGCTCTTCAGTAAGGTTAGTAGACTTGTTCCACCGAAGTTCCTGGACAAAATCCACAATGAGCGCATGCAAAATGCACTACAAATCTAAACCAGCCACATTCTGATTTCACGGTCCTGGCTTTCCTCCGATGAATGCTGGGAACCGCATTTTTTGTGCCGGGCACTCTTAGGTTTAGAGAATCATAGGCACTTCAATTAAATTGATTTGAAACTTGTCAAAAGATGCAATGGAGATTGTTTCCCACTTCACAGCCACCGTTATAAAAAAGCTACTGTCATGCACCCATGTCCTTTGTTGGTATCCTTTCCTGTCAAGTGGGTGAAGTCCTTGTGGAGCTTCTTCAGATGAAAAAATCTCCATTCAATGCAGCGAACGTACGCGAGTCAGAACCGAGCGCTCGTTCTGCGTCTGCCACGTCTTCAAATGTCGGACTCAAAGGCCTTAATGAGAACATTTTGAGCATCTGCTGCTACCTCATTTAGGAAGCTCTGGAGCATGTGATAGGTGGTTGCGTAGGAGATCCCGCCAGCTGCCATGGAACCAAATACGGGTATCGTGCTGGCCAGGTACTCCAGCACCATCAACGCTCCACCAGCAGCCTTTGTTAGCATCTTCACCACCAGGTCCTTGGAGATCTCTTTGGCCAGTGGCGATCTGATCACCTCTTTGAGCTCCTCCACAGGCTTATTAACCTTCTCAGCCAGCTTGGTGAGAGACTCCTTGTCCAGACCAAAGTTCTGACAGTATTCCGAAAGAGACCTAATCAAGATAGTGACATCGCAGACAACAGAGAGGCCCGGGATGGGCGCAGTGGCCACTACACATGAGATAGTGGCCAGCTTCCAGACCTGTTTCTGTAAGGTCTTTTTCTTCTTCTCTAGGATGCCTAAGGAGATGTTAGGCAAGGCCAGGAGGAACGCGTGCCTCTTGTGCTTTGGAAGCTCTTTCTCTAACGTCTCCTCTAGCTTCATGAAATCATATTTGTTCAGCTCCCAGCTGGAAAGGAGAAAGACCTGGGGAGCAACCACTTTTTCAGCCACAAGGCACTCTTGGCAATTATTTCGGATCTGCGTCAGTATCGCCTCCTCATTGTAGGCTCGTGGCCGACGCTTTTTGCTGGCATCCAGGTCTGCATCCACTTTGGATCTCACAAAATAGAAGTGCTTGCCAAGCCGTTGAATCTCACATGCCAGGCGAGCATGGTTCGACTTGAAGCGCTCTGAGGCAATGAGAATAAAGAAGTCATAACGGGAAAAGTTTACCTGCTCCAGGTAAGTGCTGGGCTGAAACTCTGGAGTGCCAATCCCAGGGAGATCCCACACCGTCACATTAGGGTGCCTGGGATGTGAGTAAGGAGTGGGCACTTTGGTGGTCTCCACCACCCCGGTAAGAGCAGATCCGTTGTCTTCATCTCCCAGACCCCGAATGGCATTGACAAAGGAGGACTTGCCGGACCCAGACTCCCCCGTCACTGCAATGTCCAGGCAGGCCTTCTCCAAGGCCTGCAGGTTCTCCATAATCTTGCTGGCTGCTTCCGCCATTCTGCCTCCCTCAAGAGCATTTTCAAACTCTGCAATGTCCTCTTTGGTGATGATGTCATAGTCTTCTAGGTAACCTGACATTGTGAAGCCAGCAGGGAATCTGCAGAGTAAGGAACCCTGTGTTAGTATGTAAATTGGGCTGGACCTGCAAATCGGGAGCTGCTGACAGATGGCAAGATGCTTCTCTTGCTCTGGGATGCAGAGTTTACAATTTGGAGAGGAAGTGAGTTACGGATGGCTTGTGATGCTCAGCTAAGGAGTGAACACTTGCTGAAACAAATCCATAGTTGTCTTCAAGGGGAAATCTCGCTTTGTTTTGTTCCATTGCAGTCAGCCTCAGTTCCCTGGGGATTCTCTGAGAGAGTAGCTTGCCCTGTCTGGACGAGGGAGGCCTGTCTCGGCTCACTTTAGCCCTACTGGGCCTGGAGTTCCCCAACTGAAGGTCGTCTGCATCTGGGTGACAGCAAAACAAATGCTTCTTTTCCCAATGCAGGGGGAGCGATCCCGTGTTGACTTTCTGCACTGCTCAAAACTGCAGCACCTACTCTCTTTTTTCACCTCCATTAATCTGCCTGCTTCTCAATCTTGTCAGGACTGCACCCTCAAAGTACAGGTAGCACCTCAAAATCAACTGACCTTCCCCCAGCTTTCATTCCAGTCTGCAGTTCTTTCGCCCTTCCTGCTCCTCCCTAAAAGTCCTAACCATTTTCTTTTTCTTTATTCCATTGCCCAGTCTCGTCTTTCCACCTCCCATGTCTTTTTGGAAACTTTTAAAACTCCACTCCCTCTATTGCTCCCTCTCCCTTATTCATTATCAAAACGAAGTTAATAAACCTAATTATCACAAGGTGGACTGGGGATTGCAGTGAGGGTGCGAAGCCCTAGCGCACAGAAGCCTTAGGTATTAACTACTTGCATGTTTCAAGTCCGTGGAGAACAGCCCCTCACAGTCCGCAAGGGGGCACTTTTATTTTAACTTAAGGCTGGACGAATTTTGTCAGGGGCAGGTTGCTGGGTCTGAGTGTGGCAGGCAGAAGTGCAGGTGCTTTATGGCACAATCGTATGCATGTTTAGAGAGAAAGTCCTCCCAGCATTTCCCAGCTGGGAATTGTACGATTTTTCTCCTGTCTAAGCATGCAAAGTATTGCACCTTTGATTGATTAGATGGGGTCTAAACGTTCCCTGCTGTTAAATGTTTAAAGCTATAGAAGTTGATGGGGTTCTGTGACCGGAAACGCAAAGAGTATTTATTATGGACAAAGGACCCTTAGTGTTGGGGAAACAGCCTTTCTGAATAGCCACACACAAATTTCTTTGAATTGCTGAAATAGTTTACAGAACAGTGTGGAGGAGGAACCAAAGCACCAGACTAGAACTAGAACTGCAGAGCCTGTTATCATGGGATCATATGCGTGGTTTTTACTACTGTAATGCCTTGTTTTTATTCTATTTTCTTTTCATCTTGTTCGGTTCATCACTTTGGAATCTGCTTAGTTTTGGAGTGGTAAATAGGGGAGGATTACGTTAAGTGCCTTAGGTTCCTTGTAAAGACAAAGGTCGAGATGTCATAATCACAATGACGAAGTTATATTAATGATTAATCTCTGTCCCTATGAACAGCAATAGACTGTACTTCTGGAACGCTTTAGAATGGTGATGCCCCTTGGTGCTTTTCCCTCCCACCGACATCGACGCGGCTCGCCGGACAATAAGCGCAGGCACAGAACTGGCATCGACCGGGACTCTCTCCCGCCCCTCCTCCTCCTCGCCCTGTCCTGTAAGCACGAAACGCCCCCCACGACCCGGCCCACGGCCCGAGGCACCCTTGCGCGGCGAGCCAGCCCAGGGGGCCAGGGGAGGCCCGCCCCGGGCACTGGGGTCCCCCTTGCCTTGCAGGGGCAGCTTAGCGACGCAGCCCCGTGGCAGCACGCCTCGTTCTGCCTGCTGGGCGAAACGGCGCTCGCCCGGGGGACACTCCGCCGCTGCCCCCTCCGCTCGCTGCTCGGCGCGACTGCCTCCCCTGCGCTCTGCCTACCTTCCGATCAGGAGGGGGGCTGCACCGCGACGCCTCTCCCCCAACCCGCTTTGTCCCCTCCCAGCTTCCCCTCGACCTCAGTTCCTCCTGACGCGCGTCGGAGCCTGCACTGCCCTCTGCTGGCGCGCCCGCGTGCATGCCCTGTGGAGCCGGGCGCCAGCCTGCAAGAACCTGCCGCTGCTCTGTAACCATGTGGGCGGAAAAAGAGGGGGCCTCTGCTTATTTCGGCCAGGACTCGACCCGACGCTGCGCCGCCAGGATTGTGGGGAGAGGCAAGGGTGCGCCTGTGCCCGTCGCAGCCCTGGGTTCTGGCCCAGTCACCCTCCCGTCTGGCCGCTCCCCGCTCCGCAACCGGCGATCGAGCCCGGCTTGCCTGAGGAAGAGATCTGCAGACCGCGAAAGCTTGCACAGTTGGGGGAGAGGTGTCTGAGTTATTAGCAGCCTTTTTCTGTCCGCGCGGCTGCCTTTGTGCGTTGGTTCGTTGTAGCAAATGGACGGACGGTTTTGTTGAGCTTAGGCTGGCGGGCCAAGTGAAAGGAAGCGTGTGAGGAAACCTTAAATAGGGTGGAGGCGGGTTTTAGGCGGATCATATGCATGAACAGAAAGTAAAACTGAAAAGCTACATTGCTTCTTCTGTTTTAAAGAAGGAAGATAAGGGGAGCAGCTGCATAAAATATGTAAGTTCTAGAGTCTAAGAGAGGTGCACGTTGCAGTTTATAAAAAGGGAAATTATATATTTGATGCTTTTCTGGGGTGCCAATTATTTATATAGTTTTTAAATAGCTGTTATTTATGGAGGCTAATTGATTCAAACGGCAGTTCGCATGGCCGGCTGGGAACAGTAGGACTATTTCTGGCTAAACTTCACAGGCGGGCTGCATCCTTAGTTGATTAATTGCACGGGCTTTCATCAATGGGTGGATTAAATCTGTATATATTTGCAGCAGAGGGGAAAAGTTATTCCCTCCCTCTCTATATATAATGAATTCGAACTCCGGATGTAGGTGATACTGTAACTGCTGTCCTGGTAAAGGTGTCATCTCCTTGCCCCTCATACAAAGCGGACTGCCATGATTTAGGAGCTTTTAGTCCAACTGTGCATCATACTTCGCTTCCTGGGCAAGTTGATTTAGCCTCACCAGCTTGCCTTCTGGGAAAGCAAAAGTTCTGTGCTTGGCCACACTTACCCAAATAACTCCATTTCGAATGGGCAGCTTCCCCAGCAGCCATTTTGTGAGAGCACTTAGACGCTTCCTCATCGTTTCAGGTGTGCCAAGGGGCTGAAAAGGCTGGGGACGACAGGTGTACCTTGTCAGAGGATGGAACCAGGGGGCTTTGCTCAAAACTTAGGGGGCTGCAACACGAAGGCTTGTCTGTCTATGAGGTGCTGTGATAGAGAAGAAGTAGATGCACTTTTTATTTTAACTTTCCCCACTCAAAGGAATTGATGGGTGGACAAGGAAGGATTACGTCTTCACACTGTTCATGTGTGGAATTCGCTGCCATGATAATAACCACTGGCATATGGTTTACATGGTAATGAAAAACAGATGCAGAACTTCAGAACATGGTATTAAAGTCTGGGCTGATGTCCTTTTAGGAATGTGGCTGATCTCCCGAGAAGTGTCTTCCAGTGGACTCTTGGAGTACTTGGCCTGTACGTTGCAGTTTGGGCCAAGGAATTATTTTACAGACTTTCCATTGGCATTGTGATTGTGTTGATCCTGTCCTTCACCATCCCTGCCTTATGGAAAACCACAAGCAGTGTGGATTTTCCTCTCAGGACCAGTGAGGATGCAGTTGCCATGGCAAACAAGCAATGGTGGAAGCATCCAGGCATCAACAAAATCTTGAAAGATGCCTTGTTATATCTGTCTTCCTTGCTATCTTCCTATGAACCACGAACTATCGAAAACCTCTTGAAGCATTGTGAGCAACTGGGTGGTATGAAGCGCGCACTCTACACATGCTTCGACTTGGCCATTGAGATTTTCGTCAAGGAGCCTCTCTTGGTGCAGCAAAATGCCCGAATGGTCATCCTGTGCGATGGCCGCCCACAGAGTTTCTTGCCGGCAATGGAGACTGTGAGATTTTAGTGTGTATCTTAAATAATCAGTTCCACCATGAAATCCGGGAGTTGACACCTGCGATGTACCTCGCCAGGATGGCGGTTCGGAAGGAGCCATTGAGCATCGATGATCTGCAAAGAGTGAGGCATCGCTTGCAGTCCTTGGCGATCCTTTCAGAGGAATTCGCAGGTTGCGTGGACTTTGCAGGGCAAGTTTGCCAAGGAGCCACCGTGCGTCCGAGGCAGCGCCCGCATGGCCACAGACTGTGGTGGAGAGGTAGCAACGTTTGTTTCTGGGAGGGAGGAAAACGACATCAATGTCTATGATGCACGGGATGGCACCATCCTCTACTGGGTCAAGCTGTCAGGTGTTTGGACTAAAGCTGCATGGTTCCTCAACGGGAACCAAGCTCATGCATATACTTGTAGAAAGAAGCCCTTGCAGCTGGAATGAGGTCACAGATGAGGCTTTCAGGCCTGTCGGGCTTTGCTGCACAGGGCATGTATTGAGCATGTGAGAGTCCTCACTCATGGGGGTCTGCGGGGGCTTTACATGACACCATCATCTCTCAGGTCTGGTCCTGTGCTTTCCAAGCATTTCCAAATGACATTTTAGCATACTGGACTTTTAAAATTTATTTTTTAATTTTTTTGCTTTCGTGCATTTCCGCAAGTGTGTTTATATCACAGGACCGCCTTGTGGTTGCATCTAAGGGAAGGACAAAACCATGAGCAAAGGAGAAAACAGATGGAAGACAAAATGGCAAAATGCCCCCCAAAAGCTTCTAAGCATCCAGCCAAAATTTAGGAGCACACAGAGCCATCTTCCTGAGCTTGAATGTTCAGGCACAATGCTGAACAGGGGTGACTGCTTGAGTGTTCTCCCCATGTACCTGTACTAGACAGACACACACACACCCTTCTTGCTCACGCACACAACACAGGCTCAGAACTCGGGTCAGCTGAACAAACGGCTTGCCAGGGTGGAGAGGAGGGGCAAATCTTGTGGATATGGGCCATATAACTGGATATTAGTCCTTGTTAATGGGTCCGAAGGAAGGGGGGCATCAAACCCTTCTTGCTTTCTTGTGTCCGTTGGCAGGACTACAGCCAAAAGGTGCTTGAATGAGTTTTATTGAAGGCTTCCCTGATTACATGCACCAACAGTCTATTGCAACTCCAACCAAAAGGGGGAATTAATACTCCGTAAACAATAGCAGGCTGGACTGGACCCATCAAGGAAGGATCTTTTCCTCCCCAGGAAATTACTGTTGCCTCCAGGAACACTGAGTGATTGGTCCGTGATCCCAGGGTGGCTGCTTCCTCCCTCAACAGTTGCTCATGCCGGCTTGTCTCTAACGCGCAACGCCGTTCAAACCCCAACTCTCCCTTGCCCTTCGCAGCAGGACTAGCTTGTCGCGGATTCGGTCCAACTCGGGGCTTGCCAATAAAGAGAGCAAGGAAAGGCTTTCTTTCGCCCAGGAAACAGACTCGACCAGCCCGGAACCCGACTCTGCGCCTGGCCAAGAGCAGAGTGCGCCTGTTCGTGACCTCTCCCAAGTCACAGCCTCCCTCGCGCTCCGTTCTGGCCTGCCCTTCCAGGCCCCTGGATTTCTTCTGGCATCCTTTCAGCTTGTCCTGTGCATCCTGCTCCTCCCATCCTTCTTTTATCCTACCTGTTTCCCCTTTGTTCCTTTCCTAGGGGGTTCAGTGGACTCCCTTCAGGTAACTCCCTTATTATTGGCCTTTAGACAGCGGCCAGAAGCTACACAGTTTTCCTGAGCTTTTAGTGACCGCTGCTGTCCACTGCTTTTTTGAGACTTCCTATATTTTATTGCAATGCAGACATTTTATCAGTAACCCTATAAAAATGTAATAATTCATTTTATACTTTTCTTGTGGATCATCTGCCAATAAAAACCAGGCCTGTCAAAAAAGGCCTCCTGGAATAAATACATTTTCAGGAGGTGCCAAGAACTATGCAGAGTTGGTGTCTGCCTGGCTTCCAGAGGTAGGGAATTCAATAGAAAGGGAGCCACCACAGAGAAGGCCCTTCTCAGGGCAGATTCTAACTAGGCTATGGGTCCATGTGAAACATAGAAACAGAGCGTGTCAGAAGGGGTCTCCCGGGCCATCTAGTCTGACCCCCGGCTCCACTCACAACATGCCCTCCGGGGAGGCCTCGCCTGGGGATCGTGCCCTCCCATGACCTCAGTGACCAGGCAGGCTGCTAAGGGAGAAGGCACTCTCTCAAGTATCCTGCTGCCACATTGTGAGGGATTTCCACACCAGCAGCAAACACTTAAAGCTGGCTCAGAAGCAAATGCACGGTGCGGTTCTTGCAGCAAAGGGGTTTCACATGGACTTATTTTATATCCAGAGCTGAACAGCATTAAAGTCCATGCAGCTGAAAACTAACCTACAATTAGCGTTGCCAAGCTTTTTTAAAAACTTGCTTCCGTGATCTCACTTTTAAGAGCAGCTAGTTTGGCAGGCACCTCTATGGTTTGAAAAACTGCCATCCCCTGTTGGCACATCAAGGGGTCCTTCCAAGATGGAGGCTTTTGGGCATTACTAATTAGAAAGCACTGCTGTTCCATCTTTTTTCCATTGATAGGCTCTCTGCAGTAAGAGAAAAGATGGCTGTTGCTGTTCCACTTGTATACCGCTCCCGCAACTCTCTCTGGCTGGTTTATATTTTCAACAATAAAAAGAGATATACAGTTCCAAATACACTGGAGTGGCTGTTGAGCAGGAGATGGGAGACACACAAAACTCATGACTTGAATATGTGGGGTAGTCATCCTGCAATGTTTTCCGAATGAGGCAAAGCAAGCCTTGTCTGAAACCTGCCATGACTGGGGCTGACCCCACGTTAGGGACAGTGGTCAGCACCATGGGTACCCCTTTTTCAATTCAGATTGAAAGCTGGAGTGGATACACTGCCTCACTGGCTTTGGAGCCCTCGCTGCTCTGGATCCCTTGATGGAGTGGGCAGTGCCTTGCCCCCTCCCCTCTCCAAAACTGCCAGAGGCCACACAAGTGGGCAGGATTGGGCGGGGGGGGGGGGGCTGAGAGTGCAACCAGAGCACACGCCCAATTTCACAAGCTCTTGCCCAGAAGATTGGACACGGCAGGCTTTATGCTTAACCCCTTCCAATTCTGCCAGTCTATGATTTACATAATGGGGTCTTGCAGAGTGAAGTTGATGCTGCAGGGATCCTGTGCAGCAGATAGTGCTTCCCCTGCAGTTCTTAATCAGGATCTTGTTCCAAGTAGCTGGGGAAGGGAGGGGAGGCGAGGGGCGCGGCTTTAATCTTGCGCCCACCCAGCAATCCCGGTGCAGACGGCTTTTTGCCACAGTGAATAGGTCTGGCCTGCCCAGGAGAGTCCCTGAGCAGCGGGCAACGTTGGGTTGCCCTCAGAAGTGCCGTCTTCATTCCTATAACATCCCACAGCTGAAGCTCTCTGGCACTTCACACAATCTATACAAGCAATGAAAAAGCAGACAAATTAAAAGTGTATTTATTATTATTATTATTATTATTATTATTATTATTATTATTATTATTACATTTTTATACTGCCCATAGCCAAAGCTTTCTAGGCAGTTCACAGTAATAATTTAGAAGGTTTAAACAGCTGATAACAGATGATAAAACCAAGCAATACAAGGGATGACGACAGAATGACAGCAAAACAGCTGGTGATCCCCTTCAAGCCCCTGGCTGGCTGAGCAAACCCCAGATTGCTGCTGTGGGGAGGTTATTCCATAGATGGGGGCCACCACTGAGAAGACCCTCCTCCGAGCGGACATCCTCTGGGCTTCCCTTGGAGTTGGCACTTGGAGGAAGGCCCCAGAGGTTGAGGTCTGAGTAGATCGTGGTTGGATGAGGTTACTACATGTGCAATACGCCATAGTATGACTGGGAGGTCTCAGTAGCAGCTGCACCAAGATCCCAGACAGGCGTAGCAGAGTAGGCTGCTGCCAACTACTTCATCCAAGTAGATGTCCGCCCTAGAAGCCGTTGAAATACCCTGTTGAAGGGTGATAGCAGTTCTCCTATGGATGACCCTGTCATTTGACATCTGTACCTTGAGCTCCATTGTTACGGCAACCAAGATAACTTGGAGAGGACTCAGTGGAAGGAATAGTCCTTCAGTATCTGCCCCAACTGCTCCCCGTTTCCCCTCCACCAGGTTTTCTCTAGCCCAATTTACGCATAATTGCATCACTCGTTTTCCTTTGCACAGCAGCAAAATACACACAATGGAACAGGGAATAAGAAAAAGAAGAACAAAATCAGGAAATGACGGGCAATGGCACTCGCATCTGCTTGGTCTCCTCCCTTAGTGTTGCTGTTTGACTTGCCCACAGATGAAGAATCAAAGTTTGGGACATTGGTTGACCAAGGATAAGAAGTGGGCTTCGACTGTGGGGGCTGAGACCCGGAAGAAGAAAGCTGACCAGAGCGCGGGTGTGGCTTGTTGTAGTCGGGGCGAGATGGGACACGATGACCTCGTCCATGGTTCATTTTGATTTCAGCTTGCCTGATGACCTGCCTCTCCCCCTCTCCTTGCCCTCTGCTTGCTCTCTCATTTGCCTTATTTCCCATGGAACCAGTGCAGCAGGCCACAGAAACCGCTGCAACCCCCAGCGTCTTCTCAGGAAGTGGAGTCTCTTCCACGTTTGGGCTTATTCTGGCTAGAAAGCCCCTTTGGTGCTCCGTCAGAGTGTGTGTGTTGGGAAGCTTCCTGTGTGGTCCTCTGAGGATTTCCAGCCAAGATGGCGTGGTGGCATTTATGATCCAGGCCATGCCTGTTTTCCTGTTCTGATGGTTACCATGTAGCACTGGACTTTCTGTGAGGACATCCAGCTGGTTGGGTGTTCCTGAGATGATGGGATGTCTACCTTTCCTGTGTCTTAGTCCGGCAGGTGGGTGACCTTTCCCAGGAGTCATGGAAGAGGATGCACCTGCAAGGAGAATTCAGATATTGGTCAACCACTTGAAACACGCTGCAAGGTGAATTCATGTTATCACATTCCTTTAATTATGTATTTCATTCCACTTCTAAGCTACCCCATAACCCAATGGATCTCTAGGCAGTACAAGTTTATTTATTTATCATTAAGTTATCATTCTGGACCTGATTTCTTTGCTGGTTAAGAGTGTGAGCAGTTGGTAACCTAACCTTGACTGCACTTGGGAATTATGGGTAAAGTAGATTTTGAGAAAGGCCATTTTTAAAGTGGGGTGGAGGTGACCCCAGAGATGTATGGAATGGGGTTGGGGAGGGCAACAAGGAGAATTAGAGAAATCACATTGGAGAAGAGAATAGATTTAGACAGCTGAGTGTAGTAAAGCATGCCTACTTTTTGCTCAGAAACACAAGGGATTTTGTGCATGTTTTGGTTTTGCTTGAGTGGTGTTTTGTATTTCGTTTTATTTTAGTGATCAGAAGGCAACACAGGTTTTTCCCCTTCCTGCCCAAAGCATACACTGCAAAGGGTGACATTTAATGCCCAAATATGGAGTGAGACTTTCTGAACGCCAAGGAAGCATCAGGCAGCTGAGACAAGCTGACCTGCCCAGTCTGAGCAGTCGGTGCTTCCAGTTGTGTCCCCGATGAAGCAACAATTCTGGGCAAGTTGCAACTAGCACAGCGCAAAAGGGGCCAGGCTGACCCAGCCCCATCAATGAATGCATTTGCAGGGCTGTCGGGACTACACCGGGGGGGTGGGGGGCACCTACAGGGTGAAGGCCCCAGCAGGAATGGGGCACCAGGAAATCCAGCCATATTCTGGAGCAGCACACAGGATGCTCCCCGAACCTGATAGGTCCCAGTTATTAATGGAGCACAACCCGAGGGGTTTGCCCAATGCCAGCCTGTAGGAAGGCACGCGTTTTAATTGTTGCTGAATGGGAAGGCTGGTGAGCAATGAGGTACGAACGGGAGCACTCTTGTTGTCCTGGTTTGACTTGACTTGCGTGAATGTGGGCAAAAATTGAGTCACCCATAAAAAGCCGCTAAGCAGTTTCCTGTGCTGTCTGGGTTAGCAGAAGCCCTGACCTCCAGAGCAGCATGTGCGCCACGCAGCAGGAAGCCCCAGGTTCAGTCCGCCTTGCCTGGGTGGGACTGGGGAAGATGCTGTTCTGACACCCCAAAGCTGCAGCCAGCCCATGTGGACTATCCTGGGTGAGATCGGGGCACAGTGTGACTGGGTGTGATGTTGCCAGAGACCAGCAGATGACCCTTCTTTGTGGAGAAATATTTGGGAAGGCCAAACAGGAGATGAACTGAATCGATAAAAAGCCACAGCCTTGAACTTGGGGGAATTGAATGGAGCTGTCATGGGCAGCACGTGGAGGGTTTTCATGGGTAGGGTGGCCATAAGTCAGAGATGACTTGACAGCACATCACACACAGCCTAAATGGCACGTGTCGTGCTATTGGGCAGGCTGGGACCAAGAGCAAGTACTGAAAAGATATGAGAGTAGCCCTTACAAGTCCTGTCTCGAACCAAATCCTGGCACTAAATATTTTGAGGAGGAAAAGCATGATGGTTTCTCAGGTTCCACTTACTTCCAACACAAGAGACTCACCCCTTCCATACTGAGCATCAGCCACCCCTGGGAGAACAAAGAGAAAGCAGAGGGTCAATGGAGACAGCATGCTGGTCCAGTTTTCTATACACAACACTCCAGCCAGAAGTTGGTGCCTGAAACTGAGGATGGAAAAAATGTATTCATTTACAGGATTTAAATTTCTCTCCTGCCCTTCTCTTGTTTATTTATCCCTTGAAGAAGTTAAACATGATGTAAGAAAATGATAAAATACAGTAGCCAGTGTGGTGTACTAGTTAAGAGCATGGGACTGGGACTCAGATGATCTGGGTTCTAGTCCCTGCTCAGCCATGGAGCCAACGTGGTGACTTTGGGCCAGTCACAGACTCTCAGTCCAACCTACCTCTCAGGGTTGTTGTGGGGATAAGAGTGAACGTAGGAGGAGGAGGATATGCCATTTGGAGTTCTTTGAAAAAAAAAAAGACAGGCTATAAAACAAATAAATGAATAAAAGAGTGGAAGGGAAGTAACAGATAATATAATGTGAAAATACCCAGATGAATGCAACATATAAAGCAAGGACAGTCAGAACATATTGATCTGATATTTAGCAGAACTTCCAAATGTAACAAACTTGAGGTTTGCATTTCAAACATCTGTTCTGCTTCAAATATTTATGACTTCACATCCTAATTCTCTCAGAGACAGCAGGTTGCAGGAGCATCTGGACCAACAGCTCCTTGTGCTACCAGTCCAAAGACATCTGTTAACTATTTTCCTCCTTACCTGAGTGTTTGGGGAAAGTAAAAAATTGCAAAAGAAGTGGTGGGAAAACATGGAAGTCGTGGTCTGGATGGCAAAACATTCCAGGAAGGAGACAGTACAGTTGCCAAACAAGATCCTAGTGTAGAAGCACCCTAAGCAAATTGGATTTCTAGATTACAGTATTTGCCACACTAGCTAGGACTGATGGGAACTGTAGTCCAGCAACATCTGGAGGGTCACAGCTCTCCCCCCCGCACGCACGCACACACAACACTGCCATAAGTCTCTGCTAATGGTATTTAGAGAAAAACTTACCAGGTTCTTTCCCTGGAGAATTCCAGTGACTTTGCTCTCCAGTGTCAGGAAAGAAATACGTTGCGGTCACCAGTTCTGGCCCTGCCGTTCTTTGTATTTCCTGAACTGCATTTGCTAGTGGGAAACGTGGCTAAATTTCCTGCACAGAGAAAAGCTTTATGCAAGACCATTTCCTTTTGAAGAGACTTTCAGAAAAGGTGGTAAGCACCTGACGATGGAGGTTGTCCTAAAACTGCAATGAGGAAAAGGCTCGCTCTCTAACGGTGTTTTACCCCAGGTGTAGCACCTCCTTTTCGGTACATTGCTCATTGGCCTTTATTTGCAAAGGTGTAGCAAAGCACGCAGGTTGACTATGGAGTGTCTCTTGTTGGCAGAGTAACTCAACAAAGGCCAGTTGCAGAAAACTAGCAACAGTTCTTGGAATGTGACACTCGTCACCTTGATGGGGCTTTTGCAGAAACACTTCCTGGTCTCTTGTGCTCCTTGACCGCTGTCATGTATGAAATGTGAGCAGAGCTGGGGAATTGTGGCATTAATGCTACAAAGTGTAAAGAGAAAGGGGAAGAAAACCTAGAGGAGAGAATACAGGAGGAGGAAAGGTCAAGCATACTTTGTGACCTTTTTATGAAAATGAAATGAAATAATTTAGAGCAGTGATGGTGAACCTTTTAGAGACTGAGTGCCCAAACTGCAACCCAAACCCCACTTATTCCTCACAAAGTGCCCGCACTGCAATGAAACCTGAATGCTGAGGTTTTAGTTTAGAAAAAACAACTCACAGCCAGTCCAAGCAAAAATCCATCCATCCATCCATCCACCCACCCTTGGCAGCGGACTGACCAGCCATGAGAAAGCTCGGACGAGTCACGGCTAATGTGTCGTGGCTTGTGATGTTACTGCCTGGCACCACCACTACTTTCTGAGCATGTGCATGGCCCCTATGTGCACTGTCATTCGATGCTCGGCTGCTGGGGCCATGCTGGCGCAACTTGGCTCACGTGCCGACACAGAGGGCTCTGCATGCCCACTGTGACACCCGTGCCATAGGTTCGCCACCACTGATTTAGAGCATAGCTTAGCTTCTTAAACCAAGTGTTTACTGAGCACATGTTAACTGGTACTTAAATATTCTGCAACAGATTTTCAGCCTCTATCATTAGAAGAAACCCCAAACAATGCCATATATGGATGTGTGTGTAATTTTTGCTTGCAGAGTTTTCACTGGTGTTCCGGCAGCCTCCCCACACAACCCCAGCCTTGGTGGAGTGGCCGTGATGGGAGAAAAGGTGTTGGTCTGAGAACAAGCTGGATTTCTCTCACAAAAGACTCTGTGGCAGCGAGCCATGCAGGTGCAGAAGAAAGCAAGCCCACAGATCTGTGGTCTGAAATGCTAACATCCACATCTGTTCTATGCATGCACATTTGTTCTTCCTGTCATCCTGGGGGTATGTTCCTGTGTGAACAAATCTAGGTCCTGACCATTTTGACAGATTGGGAGAGTCAAGTGCTAATTTTCCCTGTTCTCCTTCTCTTTCATTGGACACATTGCTGCATCCTGCAGTGCCAATGAATGGAAGTCTAGCTGCACCTGCTTCCTGGTACTCACCAGTGGGGAAACTCACCAATGTGAAAGAAGACAGACGCACAAACAGAACAAAATGACCCGCTCTTCCTTTGGGGGTTATTTCTGAGTGGTGCATTAGGATGATGAAGGAGGACAGCAACGGAAAGGCCCTGACAGGGCTGCATCCTGACCCGTGGAGGCCCAGAACAAAAAAGAGCCCCGTAACTTTGCATGTATCTTATTTAATTTGTACCTCAGCTTTCTACCAATGTTTACAATGGCTTACAATGAATGTTGTTTCAAACAAAATACATTCTAATAGAATGCATATACAGTAGGCCCTTCACATTCACTGGTGTTAGGGGCACAGGACACCCATGAAAGTGGAGAAACCACAAATATCCCTCCCCCAAAAAACCTTTCTTGCTTCCTTCTCTTTCTCTCTGTTGATAGAGATGCTGGGTGGTGGGGCACAGGTGAGAGGCTACGGGAGGTGCAGTGACTGCCAGGCTAGTATGTGGGAGGTCAGCATCTGAGGCAAGACCAGCTGGCTAGCAAGGTAAAGGCCCCAGGCAGACAGGGTGTGACAAGTCCAATACACAGTCCAAGGTCAAGCCGGAAGTCAATGCAAAACCAAGTCCATAGAGACAGGTAGCGTAGTCCAGAGTGAGCCAAAGGTCGGAGAACCAAGGAAGGCAGAACAGTCAGGGAGGGAGGGAGGGAGGGAGGAGCAGATCAGAGGCAGGGCACTGGAGCCAACTAGGAATGGCTTCACCGACATCAGGAGACCTTCAGTGCCAAGGCAGCTTCTGTGGGGAAGAGCTGGCTCTTATATAGCGCTTCCCCAGGGCTCCCCAGGTGGAACTCATGAATCTGCCTCGGGTCTTGGCAGTGGGGCTGTTCAGTAGACCTGCACTCCAGGCCTCTGGTCACCTCGAGACACTCAGCTTTTGCTGAGTATGGGCATACACACAGCCCCCCACATTTATGACACACAGTTTTTAAAAAAAGTTTTCTTTACATTTTCTAGTCTACATGCATCATCTGTGATTCTCCACAGTAGGCTGCAAAACTAAAAAAAAAATCCTATTTAATTATTGATAGCAAACTTGTGAATAATGAAATCCATGAACAGAAAACCTGCAAAAGTCAGGGTATGACAGTAGATGCCACGAGCTTTGATCATGAGTGCCTGGTCTCACACCTCCTGTACTTCCTGCCCCAGGACTTTCTTACGAACACTTTCAGCATCTTCAGCCAGTTTATCTAGGAAACTTGACAGCATCAATTTAGCAATTAGAAAAGACAGAGTCCTCACACTATTAGTCAGTGGAGGAAAGTAAGGTTCGGTTTTCTCCATCACTTTATTTCCATAGTCAACACATTTCTTCACAATGAGATCTGCGGTGACTTCTGCTACCCGAGGTGATTCAATCACAGCATAGAGGTCTTCAAGGGGTTTCTCGGCCCATCTGGCCAATCGGGCTAGGGATGTACCATCCAACTCAAACTTCTTGTAGAACCAAACTACAAACAATTGGAGAAATCGAACATCACAAGCCAGGGGAGTTCCTGGAATGGGACTGGCATTGTTATAAATAGACACCAATGATATTTTCCATAGGAGTTTCTTCAGTTCAACTTTCTTCTCTGCTATGATCCCAGGAGAGAAGCTGGGAAGTCTACGCAGGAATGCTAGGCTCTGCAGGCTGGGCAGATCTTGCTGCAAAGCCTTCACCAACTCAGGGAAATCATACTTGCCGGGATTCCGAGTGGAGATCAGAAAGACCTGCCTGTTGGAGTCCTTGAAGCATGACATGCACGCCCTGCAGTTATTCTTTATTTGTTGAAGGATTTCTTCTTCATTGTATTTTTGGGGATAAGCCCTTTTCATGTTGTTCAAGTCTGCATCCACTTTATTACGCACATAATAAAACTTCTTCTCCATCCATTGGATCATTTGAGCTAAGTCAACCTCAGTGGATTGGAACCTCTCTGAAGCTACAATGATGAAGAAGTCATAGCAGGATAAATCCACTTTTTCATAATAAACCGCTGATGGAAACTCTGTGGATCCTACTCCTGGCAGGTCCCAAAATATCACGTTGGGATAGTTAGGATGTGAATAAGAATTTGGCTGCAAAGTTGTTTCTGTCACTCCTACAGGGGCAGCATCAGAATCTTCCATATGTAGGCCCTGAATAGCATTGATGAGAGACGATTTCCCAGTGCCTGTTTCTCCAGTGATGGCAATGTGAAGCACAGTTTTCTTTGAGTTCTCCAGATCCTGTCCCACTCCGGAAACGTCTTCCTCCCTTTCCCCATCTTTCAAAGAC
Source organism: Varanus komodoensis (assembly GCF_004798865.1). Lineage (NCBI taxonomy): Eukaryota > Metazoa > Chordata > Lepidosauria > Squamata > Varanidae > Varanus > Varanus komodoensis. The sequence goes on from NW_025336635.1 coordinate 1,422,425, forward strand.
TCATTCAGTGCTGTAAATATCTGCGTATATCCTTCATGGTTCAAGATAAATTCTATTGATTCTTTTACAAAAGCTGAGAGAGTAGTGATCGTGTTCAAAACTGGTTTGATGTATGACATTTCTCCCCTTCAAATAAACGGAAAAAGAAAGGTCAAGGGATATTTACTTGGGTTGGCCACAGGAAAAAGACAACTTCTGGTTCTTTGTCTCCTTCTTTCTCTCTCTGTTCTGTTTCTGTCAATGACTCCTTCCTTTCTTTTCCTTCTTAAAGATGTTTACAACAAAACCACCCCAAAATATATTAATAATGCTACATTGGCTCTAGACAAAGTCATGTTTAGAGAAGACCTACTGAAATAATGAAACTTAATCATGACCTTTCAAGTCCCAGTGACTTCAGTGCATTTACTCTATGAGTAACAGCAGTATCTATGCTGTCTAGAAAATCCAGCTCTTAGAACATCCAGGTCTAGAGGTTTATTTTGTTTTAATTCTCCTAAGTGATATGATAACATCAAGAGAACTATGAGTGTGTTTTGAAATATTAGGTAAACCAATTACTCCCAAACACCTTCATTTGTGCTCCTTGCTTTGGTGAAATGGATAGAACAGTGAAAAACAGTCAAAAGTTCATTTTCAAATGCCTCATAAATTCCTTATTATACAGCTAGAAGCTTTGATTTCAAAGTTAAAGTAAAAACAACAGAATGATGCTGAGAGCCCGGTGGACTTTGGTACATGGCCTGCCATCTCTAGCTGTGCAGACCAAGACTTAGAACTAATGTAGGTTTCACTTATCAACACTTCATTGTCAAGCATCTACTGACAGGTAACTGAGGAAGAGAAGGATGCTGCCAATGCTCTTCCTTGGACTTTCTTCGGCCTCCTCTGGACTTACCACCTAATTTCCAGTCCCTTCAGAAATGGAGTATTAGGATCCAAAAAGATGCTGTTGCAGAATGCCTGCACTCATTCTCCCTCCTGTTCTCCCTCCCAGCCTATGGATATTTATTTATTAGAATATGACATTCCACTGGCTAAAATAGGGTGAAAACTCACCCTGTTCCCCTCAAAATGCCCCTACAGATTCTTCTTCTGGAATGCAGCACATACCTACCTTCTCCCTTACCTAAGAGGGTATATTATTTCTGAAAATGTGCTGTACAGGTGGAGAAAGGTTACTGTGAACTTCAGGTATGGAAAGAGAAGACGATACCGGTCATGCTGCTTGCCAGACTTTAAACTCCTATAAGTAAGGCATGTCTTGTCCTCAGAATTTCTAGGGACCATTGCCAAACCCATCTCTTCTACACTCTAAAAATTCAGATCAGTCTATCGAGCATTAGAATGTTTCCTCAGCATTAGAATGTCTGTCCACAAATGTCCAGTGATAATCCTGGAATGCCGTTCAGCTGACCCATCCTTAATACAGGGCCACAGGAGCTAAGCCAGGGTAGGGTAATGCTCCAGTAGTCCTGAAACCCTGGATCGCAAGTGACTCAGACTTGATTAAGACTAGGCATGGTAGGCAACCAAAGTGCCCACCCATACGTTTTTTTGGTGCCTTCCAACATGGCTTATTCAACTTTTAAAAATTAACATGGTTTTCCAATTAATGCAGACTTACTGGCAGCTGAGATTGCTATGAAATAAACTTCCATTGGTGCTGAAAACTGTGGATGCAAAGGAGTTGTTGAGTGAATTGGGCCTCAGCCCCCACTTCTCTCTTGCACTCAGAAATACGGTAGGTCACCTGTCCTTGGTCGTGTCTCCTGTGACAGCCATTTCATGGTGGTGCCCAGGACCATTTCTCAAATTCCTAAATATTCCTGGAAACTTGCTTGCCTGTGATAGAACTCCTGAAAGACTACATCGCACAGTTCTTCTTCTATAAGGCCTGAGCCATGAGAAGGAGAGAGATGTGTCAGGACTCCAGGAGGAGAGATAGTAGCTCTTGGCAGATCTCACTCAGTCCTATGCATACACGTGTATACTGGAGATACTTGAAGAATTTGTTCCTTATGACTTCTGGTGCAAACTGACCTGATCTGCATCTCCGGGAACTTTGCTATTTCACACCTCCATGAATACTGCATTGGATTTCTTGCCTCACTGTTTCTTTAATCCCCACATTCATTTTAGCATATGGTACATACAGAAATGCATACTTTAAACCATGCTTAATATGTATTTTGATGGTTTAAATATTTATTCAAATATTATTTTAAAAATGCAGCTCTGCTTAACATTGCATGTTCATGCAGAAGCAGGATGAAACAGATGTGAGAGTGATGTGTAGACCTGACATAGCTGGGAAATTGACTATTTTTTCCACTAATAGATATATACAGCACAAAGAGACTGGCTTACCGTTCGTGCCAACGCCTGGCTTTAAGAAGATGAAGAAGCAGAGAGAATTGTTAATTCAGATGGTGGAAAGCTTTCAGCCACACGTTAAGTGTTTGCTATTTCCTGTTACAGGAAAAGAGCCCGAAACCTAGGTCACGTGGAAATTGATTACCAAAGCCCAGAGGTGCCTGAAAATGTATACACATTTTAAGAGATGCTATTCATTACTTTTCGAAGTTGATTGAATTATGGTAGCAATGTGTAGTATGAACTTCGCTCAAAAGATGGCATTAATCAAATGAATGCTAGCATCACCATGTAAGTTTTTAATAGTTTTTTCCTTTCTTAAAATTTGTATACATTTTTGGCACCCTTTATATTTTGTATATTTCAAAATACATGCATTGACATCAGAGCAAGCTGCCCCAGCTGGTCTAGGGCCTCTGGGATACAAGCAGCCAAGCTCCCAGGGAGCGAGCAAACGGAGCAGTTTGGTGGGGGAGGTCCCTAACATTTTCCCCCCATTTGGCTTCTCTTCCCTATTTTCACCTTAAATCCCCCGCTGCACATGGTGGTGCGAGTGATGCACCGAGAGGGCTCCACAGTGGCTCCCTGCAACAACCACAACTGCTGCACACCAGTTCCTATGGCAGGAAAAAGTGAGAGCACCGGAGCAGCGAGTGTCCGCCCTCCGGACGATAAAGGAAAACGAAGAGTTTCTGGACAGAGCGGAGGAGCTGCAACATGTAAGTGTAGTCCAGAAGGAAGAAGAGCAACTGCAAGCTGAGGCGGCAGAACAGAACCTCGAGAGAAGGGAAAATGAGGAAACTCTCTGGGACAGGGTGACAGATGCAGAAGTGCTAGAAAACACTGCACCTGTGGAAGCAGTGGAACTCTCGAACCGCTTCGAGTTGCTTGCGGAAGAGACGTGTGAGAAACCCACTGTAAAAGAATCACACAACACACTGAATAGCTCTTTTTCAGAGACAAAAGGGCAATCAAACAAGGAAAAGGACAGCGAAATTTGCAACAAAAGGAGGAGAGTGCTAGTTGTGGGAGATTCCCTCTTGTGCGGTATGGAAAAATATGTATGTCGTGATGACCCAGATAATCGCCAAGTTTGCTGTCTCCCTGGTGCCAAGGTTAAAGGTACAACCAGCAAGTTCACACAACTCGTACGACCCATGACAAATACCCCTTCCTTCTCTTCCACGTGGGAACTAACGACACTGCCAGGAGAAGTTTTGCTGATATAACATCAGACTTCGAAACTAGGGAGGAAAATAAAAAACACTGGGGCCCAGATAGTCTTCTCCTCAATCCGACCAGTACGTGGAAGAGGAACTGTCAGAGAAAGAAAAATCCTTCAAGTGAATGACCGGCTACAATGGTGGTGCCATGAAGAGAGATTTGGAATCTGGGACCATGAGCTAAGCTTCCTGGAAGATGGACTACTGGCAAATGAGGGGCCACACCTCACACAGAACGGGAAGCAGGTGTTTGGCCACCTCATGAAGAACTTCATCAGAAGAGCTTTAGACTAAAACCTATACGGGAGGGAGATGTGCAGCATAGCATACCATCACCTGGCAAAGACTTATATAATTCAGCAGAGAAAAACCCCAAGCAGGGCCCAGCACCAGTCTCCCAAAAATGTAGAAAGAAAACCAGGGCACAGCAAGAATAAACTTCGATGTCTCTACACCAATGCTTGGAGGTGCCTTCAGCCGGGGGGGGGGGGGGGGGTCGGCCCTGGAGGGGGTGATGGTTGTGGGGCAGTGGTTCATCATCATTTTACATTTGCATACCCCTTGGCAGTCCATTTCCATTAATTGTACCCTTCATATTAGCAAAATGTTTGTAATGAATATAGTTGCTGTAATTTCAAATTTTACATGTTGCAATTGTAAATAGCCCAATAACAGGTCTAAAAGGGAATAGAATAATAAGGTGAACTGACAGCGCATATATATTTACATTCAAAACTCAAAGATACAATGAATTCAAGTAAATCTATCACAGATTACATTTAAAATTACATGAATACATTATATTTCTTACTTTATTAATAATTGAAAAATTGTATTACATTTTGAGATATTTATAAAACACAGAAATATTTTATACACAACAAATGTTTAGTGAGATCCTTGGATTTTGAGGGACATAGTTTTGAAATTAGGTTCAACTGAAATAAGATACAGTCTTAAATCTGGAACTGCCTTCATCTTACTACAGTATTTATTTTTTATAAAGATGTAAGAGACAGACCTCTCAGTCAGCTCCATATTTGTAAATGGCGACAGAAACTTAAGCACCTTGTCCAATAGTTGTTCATAGAGACATAGCAGAGTTGGAAGGGGCCGTGAAGGCCACTGGGTCCAACCCCGTGCTGTTGCGGGACATCTATTTACACCATCCCAGATGGCTGCCCTGTTTATTTTTGAATGTCTCTAGTGTGAGAGAGCCCACGACCTCTCTAGGCAACTGCTTCCACTGTCATATTGCTCTGACAGTGAGGAAATGTTTTCTGATTCCATATTCTCTGCTGATGTCTGCCCAAAAGTTAATAAGGGATTTTTCTTCAAATTCAGCTTTCAAAGTAGCATCAATCGAAAGTTCAATCAATTTCTCTTTTTCCTTGACTGATAATCTGGCAGCTTGGAAGTATTCTTCTTCAAGGGGATTTGTAATCCAGTTGTTCTCTTTTCCATGTTTAGAGAAGGACTGGTGGATGTGTCATACGGAGAGAACAACAGTCCTGTGAGACACTAAGGTTTTTAAGTCTTTGGGAGCTCTAATCTTACTCCTCACCAAGCAAAAGTGACTATCAAGACCTGGTCTTAGCTGGAACATTAGGTCAAAGATTTAACTTTGGATAACCCAGCAGACAAAGTTCTTTTGAGATTTCAATGCACGAATCTGCCTCAAATTTTGCTGGTTCTTGTTTATTGAATGGGCTAAAAGGCTTAATTTTAATGTTTTAAATGGATCTATACCAGGGGATTATTTGGAAGAATTCACTTCTATGGCTGGAGCCAGATGCAGCACTATTGATTGAATTTTGTCCAGAGCGACAATTTATTACTCTGTCATAAGTCTACAGGTACTTCCCGACATCAGAAGTGATCATCTACCCCTCCTTTGTGGCTGGATCTACCTCCTTTTGTGGCTTGGAACACACATTAAGCCCTCAAAACAGGCAGGATGCCATGTAAAGTACTGGAGCAAAGGGCAAAGGAATTCTTCGTGGGAGAGAGTATTGGTGCATACCGTAAGGCCATTAAGAACAATCCAGGTGACAGTGATCCCCTGTCCCCCCTATGATCATCTCATTCCAGAACTGAAATCTTTACTGGTATATGGGGCTAGTCCACAAACTAATCAAGCACAAAGACATTCTAAAGGATGGTTTGACTGGCTACCAACAAATTGTTCCAGGTGGCACACCTGAGAAGTCCTCAGTTGGCCCTTTTATACACTGATCATTAGAGGGTTACATGTAACACATTTAACACTTTCCAATAGGTTACAGAAACAAAAAGTTACAATGGCATGAGCTTTCTCACTTGCTTACCAAAGGAGGAGAGAGGAGGGTGCTATTTTATCGAAGAGGAGGAGGATGGGGTGGGTCAGTGTGAATTTCCCTTTGTTGGAGCTGCTGCCATTTGTCAGGTGCCAACTAGCTTCCTCTGGAGTGGTGCCTGATCAGTGGCAGCTGCATTTCAAGGATGCTAATTTCTAGAAAAGAAAGTTCTTCCCAGACCTGGCCATGTGTCATGATTGCACGATTTAACCAAGTTCTACTTGTTGATTTGTGCATTTCCATGTCAGGTGAAGATTGTTCTATTCTCTACGTATTTTAATAAATGGGTTATTGTTTATATTTTTACACTGTGCATTTTAATGAATTTTAATTGATATTTTAAACTGCTTCACCCAGCCTTATTGTAATATTGTTGCATTTATGGAATCTTTTATTCTATTGTTGATTTTTAATGCCATGTGCACGGCTCAGAGAGCTCTAATTTAGGCTATAGGTTATGGTCTATAAATCTAATGAAGGAAGGACGGACGGACGGAAGGATGTTCCTTGTAAGAATATTTGTTGTTCATAGAAAACTCCTCCGGATCAGAAACATACTCTCACAGTGGTTTCAGAGAGTAACTCCTATGAACCTCCCGAGCCCCTCAGCACAACAATTTTTAGGAATCATCTCCAAAGAGACAAAGAAATTGGAATACGATGATCAGAAGGTGATTGCAGCCTTGTGGGATGATGTATTCAAATGGGGATTACCCTCCCCAAGAAGTGCATAGAATTATTTCCATGATTATAGACGCGCCTCCCCTGCAACCTTTCCTTAGAAATTGCTATGCTTCTGAATGGCCATAGGAGACCAGCAGCCCTGCATCAACAGCCCCTAAGTTGTTCCCAGGCTCTGTAGAGGGTAGCCAGCAAAACCTTAAGAGTCACTACTTGATACAGACCTTGTCTTCTGCACAGCCATATTATCCGAACCAATTCTTGCCTTTCTTGTGTTTCACAGCAGGCAAGCTGGTACCTTGAAAATCTAGACTGGCGCTCTCCTGTGCCCGTTAATATGGGGACAAAATGGAAGTTCCAGCAATGGTCAAGAAGGGAGACATGGATTGTGCCCCCAAAAGATCACCTCTATCCACTTCCAACTATGCCACCCTTAGGGGAAACCACCTTCATGCACCACTTCTTGAGATAATCTCTGCTTCAGAAAGAGAAAACAAGGCATATAAATGGTAAAATGCTTTATTTATCCTTTTGAAAAACACTGTTCACCACCACCTGTTGTAACACTAAACAGTTATAGTCACCTCCCCATGCTCTGATGATTCATTTGGACAGCACAATATTCTGGAAGTTCTACAGACCAGCAACCCACCCCCCACAATTAGTTTTTATCAGACATCTAATCTAAGAAAGCAGGTCAGCCCCGAATAACCTCCACTTTCTACAGCAGCCTACTTGAGAGCTCCATTGCTATAATGACTGGTCTCTTCATACTTCTCCCTGCTCTGCACAGGCAGAGAGCCAGGTGCATCCTTTTGAGGAGCAGACATGACACTCAAAATTGCCAGTCGCTGATTGGCTTTCAGCTGCTTAGAGAGACAAGATACCTAAAAATACAAATGGTATTATGCATGAATTCTGTGACAAATATATTAATAGGTGGTCTCACAATTGTACATAAAACTATAATTGACAGATCAAATTCTGCATTTTCACAGATGCAGAGAGATGAGATCCTTAAGTAGGAGTCTGATGCTATTAAAGAAACTAGCTGAAGCTTGGAAGGTTTTAAGATGCATATATTTATCTGTACTGCCCAGATATCATCATGACTTCCATTCAGAAATTCACTGCAAAATGGCTTCTCCAAGTTTACTTTATCATGCAAAAATAGACTTAATACTTCATTCTGATCACACCACAGTAAACATGGAACAAGGCTTTGAACATTTATAAGGAATAACCAATAATTTACCTAGCATGTATCAAGGACTTTTAAAATGTCAACAAAACAAGATCTTAATTGTGGAAAATGTCAACAGCTTTTACAATACATCACGTAATAAGTACCTTTGCTGTCAATAAATCGGCAAGAATTAGGCATTATTCTAGCAAAGTAACAATTGCCTTTACTCTTCACCTGTTCACTCCCTCGCATTGGCATCCAAGGAGTGTGCAGCGCTGCATACCTGGAATATGCCATTGTCCTCGCAAGCCCATAAGAAAAGTTAGGTTGATAGTCAACCTAAGGCTGATAAGTGGTTCAAAGTTACTAAGTAAATTTTAGTTCTCTATGAGTTTTGAAATAGGCCTTACTGGTCCTCCTCCAATACTCAATTCACTAGTAATAACTGAACTCCTGCAACCTGGTCCCAAGCCAAGCCAGCCTTCATCCACTACCAGGACAAAGAGCTAATGAAGCTTGAAGTTTGGGTGATATAAAGTATTTTGAATTACTACAGTTATGGACCTGTGCATCTGGACTGGCCTAGTAACTAGTCATTGCTTGTGGTTTCTATGGTGTGGAGGAAGAGAAGGATCGTTTCTGCCACTGGACACAATTTGAATCACCTCTTCTCCATCCTAAATCGTGATTAAGAGAAATTGGTATTGTTGATGATTTTATATGTTAAATATCAACCAATCCTTGCACTTTTTTACTCAGTTTTATCATGAAAAGTATTAGCTATTAGACATGTAGGGTTACATTAAATTAAGTACCTGGCATCTTATGGTGTGACCTTGCTAAAAGACATGGGAAGGGAAGGGAAGGCTTACACAATGAGTAAGTCTAGTCTTATTTGTCAAGTCTGGACAACTGGGTAGCCAGCAGTTTTCCTGCAGTACCACCAGCAAAGGGAAAGCTATCTTGGTACAAGTTTTATTCCCTTCCTGAGAATAACGACTTGCAGAATAAGGAAAGAGGGTCTAAGGCCAGGAAAGCAAAGGAAGAAGCAGGAAATAAAAAAGCAATCCAACCAATAACTCACTAAGACCTACTGACTAGCACTCCTGTCAAGACAAAGAGCTGGAGATCTGAAAAGAAGGCAATTATCAACATATAGCACAGTCTGAATGGTGGAGTAGCTTAGCCAACCACAATACTGAGCAGAATAAGTGTGGAGGGGCACTAGATTCAGGACCAACAGACCATAAAAGCCTGAGATTTAAGGAATGGATGATTCTCCAACACTTGCTTTGGGGCACAGCTACTGCACCATCACTGTTGAGAGCAACTGTGCAACTTTGGCATACCTGTGTAACTTTGCTGCCTTCTACAGTCTAGAAACAGTGTTAGAATTCCAGTTGGTTAGACAAGTGGCACAAGGTTTGCGGCTAAGCTTTTCAAGGAGCCATACTGATATAGGACCATCTCTGGCTACTTTGTTCCTGCTATTGGGAGTGTACAACAGAAATACAGAAATTAATTATTCCGCATTAGGAATAGCCACAGCAGGAGGTCTTCAATTGCTTAGAAATGGCAGGAAACAAGTGCCAAAGAGGGAATCAATCCAAAATCCACAGGTTCCTTGTATACCTTTCAGTTTCCATAACTACAGTTCCAATTTTGTTTTTTGCCTCTCATCTATTCACAAGAGTACCTTAAAATTCACACACACACACACACACCTGTGGCATTTCTAAGAAAAAGCACACACAAAAAAACAAAACAGTTTGGAAATTTGGTTCTATCACCCCAAACCAATTTGAGATTCTTCTACCGATAACAATGTACATTGTACATTACATATATATTTCATCAATATAGTACTTAGAACGTTATGTTAATCAGATCATGTTATATATCACACAAAAATATACATGAGAGACTCACATCCAAAACCATGTGGTAACCCATATAGAGAGGGCAGCAGTCAAGTTCCTTTCAGCCTTCTAAACACCAAGAAAATGGTAACACATGTTCCAGAAATGGCACTTTCCTAGCATGCTAGGACTGGAAACCCAGTTGATTTGCTACATCTTGGAAGTTAACCTTAAAAATTAAAGTGCTCTTCAAAATGTTGGCATCTAAAGTCTTCCTGATGTGAGACGACTACAAGAGGAGTCTGTTGCCACTACGCATAATGCAGCAGTGCAAACATGACTACTATCCACTGCCATTATTAGATAGCTTCAAATCAGTAGTGCATCGCACCCCCTACCTCTAGTGTACATTCAAGAGTTTTTGTTTCATTTAACAATGTTGGTGGCGGATCTGGGCGCTTTGTCTGCACAATCTTCTGTTTGGGATTTTTCATTTCGTCTTCCTCTTCTGTTTCACTTTCGCACACATGGACAACAACACTGGGGGTAGACTCTGTTCCTGCATGAAGCTCGTATTTTTCCCCTAGACAATATGACAGATCGCAGCATTATTATTCTAGCATGATAAACAGCACATTTACACATTCAAATGCAAAGTAATAATTCTACACATTTTGAATTGTTTTCTTCAGGGGCAAGAAACAGTTTTGTTACAGTAATTGACTTTAAAAAATTATCTCTTTATCCTAATAGATTCTATGGTGGTATATTATATTGTAAAATATAATACTGCTAAGCAGAACCAAAACAACAAAAACCAATTTACAATGCTTAGGAAAATAAATTGTCTTGGTGCTGAAGAGACTGTAGAGTTGGCAACAGCTGAACTTCTTTAGGGTGAGTATTCTGGTACTAAAGTGCTTACATAGATAAGGTCCACTTATGTATAACATTCCTCACCAATTGAAGGTATTCAACAAAGATTTTAATCCATAGGCAGGATGTATTTGGGTGTCAAGCCATTTACAGCTTTAAAAGGTAAGTGCAAGCACTCTGAATGGGGCGTGGAAACAAATGGACAACCAGATAATTCTTTAAGAATTGTTATAATATGGGTCTACCCAGGCAGAAGTTTATCTGCCTCATTCTGAAATTATTGATGGTTTTGAGTTGCTTTCAAAGTGAGTCCCACATATTAGGTTAATTTGACCAAGAGTTTATCAGAACGCTGGAGCCAAATTATGCCTGTCCAGAAATACTTGGTAAATCACTCAAAGTTAGTAAGTAAAAGGTACTCTGGGTCTCCAGTGACAGTGCTAGTTCAAGGAACACCCCCAAAAACTCACACCTGGTTTTTTGTTTAAAGAACGGCTGCAACTCAATCCAGCTGAACAGATTCTCCAGCCACAAGAATCACCCACCCTCAATTCCTCATTGTGTCAGGATTCATCCTCAGTTTATTAGCCTTCATCTAGCCAATTACCCAGTCAACAGTACATCAGCTGCACAGCCTCACCTGTCTGACAAGGCAAAAAGAGCTGGTACCATTGATTCCTCTGATACTATACTCCGAAGCCTTCAATGGCCAAACCCAGAGTCTTTGTAGAGATGTTAAAGCCCATGTGGAAATAAAATGAAACCAGCAGGATCCCATGACAAAAATGCCATCATATCAAGCTTATTTTCTGAAAGATTGGAGGGCAACCACCACATCATCATGATGACATACTGTGGCTGATGGTAGCAAACAGATTAGATCTGTAGCTTTGCTTTTTTTAACCAAGTTTTGAGATTGCATTTTCACAGTATGTTACAGATCTTTAATATACTAAAGTAAGGCAGAAACATCAAGGTATTTGCAAAATGGGAGTTATTTTTTCAATATAAGTGACAGAGTTCCTGGCTAGAATTCAATAAAAATGGTTAAAGATATGTGTATCACAGTAAATCCAAACCTAGAAATAGACATCTGTAAGTAGTTGTAGATCAATGATAAAAACAGAGATTTTAAAAATAAACTAACTGATTCAGGACTAATACTATCGTCTTGAAGAAGTTTTAATTCCGTGTTTTCTTTTCATAGAAATTCAAAAGCAAATATGGTAAGTCAATAAATCTATTAAAAGGTAGAAAATCATAATGAGGCTTTTAATGAAGCATCAGACTTACCAAAAATAAGTTTCTAGCTCTTTACACTGCATAAGAAATCAAGAGCACAACTGGAGTGAAATTTCACTCCAAAAAATATACTAGTTCACTTGTGCCCAGAACTTCCTCCATCTATCCATCCATCCATCCATCCATCCATCCATCCATCCAGAGAGCCTTTCTGGCTAATGGGGTGGGATATAGCTCTAATAAATAAATACCCAATATTTTCCTTCATCACATTATATTGCATTTCTGTACCACCCATAGCTGAAGCTCTCTGGATGGTTCACAACATTTTAAAGTTACCCATCCAGATTTCAACCAGGCCCAACCTTGCTTAGCTTTCAAGATTAGGCAAGAGCAGGCACTTTAGACTATACAGATGCTACATTAGTCTGATTCAAACATAAAGGAAAAAAACCCTTCAGCATCTGCCAACACTACTACCATAGAGGAAGAATCTCTTCAAACTGTGGAAGGTGCAATTTATACAAGTCATTCCAACTGCAAAACTGGAATTTCTTCTTTGTGGAATTCTGACTAAAATTTTACACTTGTTTTTTTCCATATGCAGTCTCTTCTCACGGCTGTGCAAGTAAGTCCACAAAGTTTACTAGCCGACCCACTCACCAACCCATGTCAATCATTTGTGGCCCCAAAAGAAAGCAAGTCAATCTTTTAAAGTTTCCTTGCCTTGCCTGGAGGGGATTCTTACCACAGACATGGAATTTACAAGGCACTTTTACTAACACAGATGTGGAAACAGAAAGGCAGAAAGAAAACATACCAGGGCCCAATTTTGAAACAGCACAGAGCAAGTCATAGTTTATCATGGGAGTGGCATCTTCACTTTGCTTCCATCCTACTGGTGGGGATGCAGGTGGTGATATTAGGAACTGTTTAACAGGTTGTGGGGGCAAGAGGTAAGATTTATCTCCCACTTCACCGGGTGTCTGAACCTGAAAGAACAAATATACTCAGAACAGTAAGAAAAGTAGCACAACAATCTTCACATGTCAGATTGTTCTTATGTGTCTTTCTGGTTTTGTAATCAGTACAACTGCAGAACTTGGGAAATTTGTTTCACTGACTGAAGATACCTGATTACTAAATGCATAGTTGCTTCCCTAATTAGCTGTTTTAGTTTAAACACTGACCATGCAAGACAGTTAAGAACACATTAACTGAACTCTAATAAAATGTCTACTGTAAGTGCAGAACAGTTAAACATTCCTATCTCATTCATTCTTTCAACTGGCTGGGTCATTTTGTAGCCAGATAACATGCTGAAGGTTACCCAATGAATCAATGGCTGAGGAAGGATTTGATCCCCAGCTCGTACCCAATGCTATAAATACATCCAGAACTGTGTGTATGCCGTGATTCTGTGAGAGCACGGAATCTTGTACCTGAATGCAAACCTGCCATTTTATTAAAAGAAAAAAAGTTTCTCTCTCTGAAAGTGTATGGCTAATGCTTGCTGAAATTGAAAAGATTGGGGAAGACTGAAGAAGAAAGCCAATGATGGTAGGAGGGGAGATGTCTGACCCCTCTCCATGGTTACCAAAGTCAAAATAAGATTATGCAGAAGAATAAGCAAAAATGGAATTGTGAAAAGTGAGAGGAATTATATAAATTGATTGCATCTGTAAAGTAAACACTGTCTGTGAAGACTTTTGCCACTGTCTTTAAGGTGCCACAAGGCTTGGTGGTGGTTGTTTTTGCAGCAACAGACTAACATGGCTTATACTTCTGATAATTTATATATGTTACAGAAATAAGTTATTTTAATATTTACTCAATACTGAGCTTTGTGCAAAGGTAGAGATTTTCATTTATTCATTAGCATGAAGTACATGCAGCCCTGACACAGTCGTGTAGGACATCTGCAAGGAACATACTGACTTATATACATCAATGGAAAGCTCACAGAGCCTCAAGGTTACCAACTATTCTGGTTGCATTCAATAAAGCATTAAAGCATTCAATAGCAATAACAGGGTGGATCTGATTTACCGTATTTTTCGCTCTATAAGACGCACCTGACCATAAGACGCACCTAGTTTTTAGAGAAGGGATCCATGGAAAGCTTCCTGATAATCACAGGCACATTCCCCATCACTTCTCCATGGGCTTCATTAAAAGACAGGTTGCCATTTGAAAACACACACCGACCTGTGATTAACAGCTCTCACCTGCGCCGGAGGAGGGGGGTGGAGCAGGGCACGCCAAGTGCATGCTGGCCAGGTGTGGTGCAGCCGGGCCGGCAGCATGCTGGCGATGGTCTTCCGGGCAGCGCAGCGGTGGCAGGTCTTCCCGGGCGGTGGGGGTGAGCAGTCCGTCTCTCTGTGCGGCCGGTGGGTTAAAGCCCGCAGCTCCTCCTCCTCCGCACCGCTCCCCCTGAGCGACACAGCTCTCACCTGCACCGGAGGGGGCGGGTGGAGCAGCGCGCGCCGAGTGCGTGCCGGCCAGGTGGTGCCACGTGGTACAGGCGGGCCGGCAGCGTCCCGGGCATCGGGCACGCACACATTCGCTCTATAAGACGCACAGACATTTCCCCTTACTTTTGAGGGGGAAAAAAGTGTGTCTTATAGAGCGAAAAATACGGTAAATCACTAGTCAGTAAGACTAGATTTAAATCATGGTTTTCTACATAATTTGCACACATGCCTGCTACACATAGGTAGAAGAACTTCATTAAAATACTCCCAGACTGTGCCTTTTACAGCCCGCTGTCATTACAGGTTTTCTCCTCCAGGGATTGATTTTGCATACATAGATTTGCAAAGGGAACAGTGGGATTAAGGTCTTTTTGTCAATGCTGTATGTTTATTTTATAATGTTTTTGCTGTGGAGAAGAGGCATGCAATCTCTGCAGACACACATTCACAGTTTTGACAACTGTGATACTATCTGTGATAGTATCTTCTAGATAGAAACACTTCCTAATAATCTTACCGAAACCTCTCGAAGAGCATGACATTTTGAATGAATAGAATTCATTTACAAAAACATTTAAGCATTGTATCAATATACAGCCTCATGATACATAGTTGAAAACTAATTATGCAGAAATAACTAATCCTTATTTCATGAGTAACCTTTGGGCTATCATGTAACTTAAATAGAAAACTTTCTTTGGAAAGATTTTTCTTCAAAAAACATTTACTAAAAAAAATCACTGATTTTGTGATATAAAGCATACAGTTTCTAAGCCCATCTTTGTATTGCTGGAGTACAAGCAACCAACTAGGCCCCTTTTTTATTACCAATGTCTTAAAAGTTCTACTTCAAAAATAAATAACTGATTCACAAAGATTAATACAGGAAAGCATGAGCCCTAATACAAGCTGCTTTATTCCTTGGTTGTATGGACACCAGCCAAGATTTAATTTTAGCAGAACATCAGGATATGAATCTCAATAATCAACAACTTACCTGGGCAAAATACAGCTTCAACTTTTTCCCATTGAAGTCTGTTTCATGCAGTTCTATTCGTGCTCTTGCTGCTGCTTCTGGATTGCTAAAGTTTATCCTTACTCTTCTAAAGCTTTTAAATAGCTGGAATGTAGCATGATCATCATAGACTGAGAAAAGCGCTTCAAATCTTTCCTAAGGGTAGAAAGATATTTTTTTCCTGTTAAGCTTCCTTGAAGCTTACTACTGCAAGCTACCACTGCAAAAACCTGTGAGCTTTTGTTCTTTAGTTGATCTTTACCACAACTGTACTGCACATCAGCAGAAAAACACAGCAAACAGAATCAAGTTCACATGAATATTAGTTTCTTCTTGCTTTTAAACAATGACATACATAAAATGGCATATTATACAATGATCACAGGGCCCTCTAGTGGCTATTATCAATATTTCAGGATAAAGTCTGTCAATTGGCACATGACAATCAATGTCGCATGACAGAGCACACTCCAAATAACTGTACCATTCACTTTTAAATGCATTTCCAAGTGAATTACCCTTTTGCTGAATAAAAGTAAAAATGTTGTGTGAACATGGGTGGCAGGGGATGTGCAACAGTCCAACATCCCTTCCATAACCCAGTAACAAACTATGGGTTTTGCACAATTCCAGCCACCCATGTTCACACAACATGACAAGCTGTAGCCAGGTGGCAGATACAGAAATTCCACTCAGCCATAGCATTTGTGGTTCAATCATGCAAACACGGTCAGTGACTTTTTAAAAAGGTAATTTGGTGATGACATGGATCCATTAAGAATTAAAAAAAAAACATTCAAACTCATGACTCAAAATTACAAAACTGGACTATGCTGACCACACTGGATTTACACTTGTGGCAAAGGCACATAGCAACTTCCTTGTTTTTACTCCTAACAAGCGTAAAAATTATGTCCTAGTAACATTCATCTTTCCTACCCAGTCATCAGGCCTGGGTCACATAGTACTTTCCATGTAAAAGGAAAAGGAATGTACAGCACTTTCCATGTGCAGTGGATGCAGAACTGAGTAAGAACTTACACCCTCATTCATCCAATAAAACACAACCAGCCAATAGGTGTGGCGGTTAGAGTGGAGGAGCCCACTTGGCCATAAAGCAAATGACTTTGGGTGAGTCACAAATTCTCAGCCAAACCTACCCCACAGGGCTGTTGTAAATATAAAATCAAGGCATGTAACTTTCATGAGTTCCTCACAACAGTGAAAAAGGTGGGGATTTTTTTTTTAAAGTTGAAAGTTTAGTTGTATTTCTGCTGCATTCTTCATGCATAAAATCTACGTATTCATGAGGCAACTGGATATTCGAGGCAAGTACATTTTAGAGACTGCAGAACTTGCCACAGTTGAGATCTGCTATGCTATGTGGTTGGCTCACAAACAGGCTACTTGAGTCTCTACCCAGTCCTGACTACTTTCATCTTACTCAAGATACTAAGTACTCTCAAGTAGGGCTAAACATAAAACTTCTAGAAAAGCTGCAGGGATGTGGCATTAATACTTCCACTAACATCAGCAGATGTAGCTGGTTATTGTTAGCAATGTTATGCTGTCATCTCTATCTAGGTTAACATGGAATTTGTCCCTGCCTTTGTAAAGTCTGAATACAGTTAGCAATGTAACAGAAAGCTATTACCAACACATCACACATACAGATCTTAAGTTCTACTAGTGAGCTCTGAATGTCACCCATCCTCAACAGATGGAACTATTTTGATCAGAAAAATGGTACAGGAGAAAGGGATAAACTAGGGACGGGCATCCTGATATAGTCCAAATCATTTGGAGTATAACTCCTCTAGCCAACATAGTTAATGGCCAGGGATTCTGGGAATTGTAGGCCAGAATATCTCAAGCTACCAGTTTGCCTGCCCTTGCTTGAACTATTTAACTATTCACCCTTGCCTGCATTTTCATATAAGATGCTGAATTTTCCACACAGCACACAATGTGGCCCTGAGAAGAGAAAGTTATTTAAAGCCATGCATCTCCTTCCCCATCCCCAGATAGATGTAGCTTATTTTGAAAAGATCAAATTGCTGGTGGACCCAGAAACGTGAACTGCAGGGGCCACAATTTATCTTTTCTTCCTGTATGTGTAAGCAGATATATCATCCAAGTGGACAGAGTTTACACCATGGAAGCATGAGCTGGTTTCACCAGGAGCTGAAGTATTCTTTGGTTAAGGATTTGGTGATTTGCTCCAGAAAAGAAGAAGCCACAACCCTACAAGAAGTGCAGTAAGCAAACTTATGCAGAGCCAGACCATGCACTGAGGTAACTGGCATGGACTGACAGTAGCTCTCCAGAATTTCTGGCTCTACCTGCAGATGACAGGAATTGACCTTGTATGCCAAGCATCTCCTTTACTACTGAGCTAGGGCCTCTTTTCACAATGATTAGTCAAAAGGCAATAGTCAAAAGTTCAGCTTAATCCAGGGCAGAAATATCCCAGAATGACATGACCTTTCCAACCAATAAAATGTAATTCCATCTGGAAAGATACTTGAAAATCTAGTTTTGTAAGCTCTATTTTTTATACTCGTTCTTCTAATCAGTTTCAACAGCCTATGTAGAACTATGTTGATCAGGAATGGTGAGCCTTTTTCAAACCACGGATGTTATCCAAAGGCAAAAAGGTAACAGTAAAATAGCAAAAATGCCAGCATATTTTAGATCAAAGCTCTTACTGCCAGACATTAGGGCTCAGGAGAGACTTCTTAAACTTTAAGAATAGGAAAAGAATGCCAAAGCAAGGAAACCACCACATGATTTGTGGTCAGATAAAAGGGACAAGGCTAGCAGGAAACCTTGATTTGTCCAGTGGGTCTGAGGTTGCCCAACCCTGATATGGGACTTAAGGAAAACCTTATCAAAATGCAAAAAGGTCCATCTGCTGATGCACTGTATTCAATGGCTAAATGGTTTCTTTATAGTGCACTATATCATTAGAGTTTTAAACAAAGCAACACACTAGAAATATGCATGCTAAAAACAGGTATTAGATTACCTCACCTCCATTGAGAGTAAACCTGTAAAGAAAAGATCTAGCAAGAACATACCTCACCATACCCTCAGCACAGGAACAAGCACACTTTAGCTTGATGTATTCCAGCACTGCCCATCCAAGCAGCAACAGGAATGTTATTCTAACAGCTATTACATAATTCCCCCTCCTCTATCCAAAAGCTGTTAAGTACGCTGATTTAAAAATTGTATATGTATCTGATTTATGATAGCATATTGCCAGCTCCTTTCCTAGGGAGCAGAGAGATGCTTTCTCCATTCTCTTTGTGTATTTTTGACTCAGGAATTTCAACATACACCTATTAAGAGATGCTAGCTTCCACTACCTGGTATTCACCAGGTGTGTTAGAATACAACTCTCAGTGTTTCCCATTAGCCAGGCCAGCTAGATACTGAGCTCTGCAGACAAACACATCTGGAGGGCACCAGGTTGGGGATGTCATGGATATGCCCTTGCTGGAACCACTGAGGCAAGAAAGTTCTCATTTGTGAGTGCCTAGGGCTACTGAGTACCAAACATAAACATCTTCTTTCTCCATTAACCTCCTTTCAGCCTTAGTATTCTGGCATAGAAGGACCCCCAAGGTCAGGGGGTGGGAGGTGCGAATGGTGTGCTGAGAGAAATGCTTGCAATAAAAGAAAAATATGCAGTGTAGCATGCAGCACTACATCATCTCCAGTCACATTTGCTTGAAATGACCTTGTGCAAAGGAGGCATGGTTTCGTTAAGTCACCATGTTTTTCAGGACGTTGGGAAATGAACATGCAGAGGCAGCCAAATGAATAGATCAGGCTTATGGGATAACATATCAGGCAGTTACTGAGATGAGATAATAAGGATTATAGGAAACAAGACCAAAATAATCATACCAGGTTATTTTTGCAGTGAAACATTCCTGGGATGGGTCCCTGCCTCTTATTGCTTTACGCAGTGAGCCAGAAACAACAACTGCACAGGACTTGACTAGAAAGCAAATGAGCTCTAGGAAGAATACAAGGCAGGAAGAGATAAGTATTTCCATGATAGGGTCATACCAGCATGTGTCAGTATTATTACAGAAAGTTGGAAACCTCTGGCAATGACTGATTTATTTAAGAAAGGGATAGAAAGTGTCAAATTGGAGACACCTACTCCAAAACTGAATTTCCATTTATTTTTGATCAAAACATTTTCCTCATAATTAACCATTAAAAGGAAGCTAAATAAAAATTGTGTCCAACATCAGAACAATTAAATAAGACACAAGAAAAGCTATTTTCAGTTGGTACAAATGGTTTTAACAATTCATTTCTATTTCTACAGACAGTGGTTGAGCATCCTAGCTTCAAAACTACTGGCACAATGAATCTATTTGGATTTTTATCCTACTCATAGAAACACAGAAACAGAACGTGTCAGAAGGAGCCTCCCGGGTCATCTAGTCTGACCCAAGGCTCCAGCTGGCTCCACTCACAACATGCCCACCATGTGCATGTCTAGCCTATCCTTGAACACCCTCACCAATGGGGCCTCAACCACCTCCTGTGGAAGCCCATTCCATACCTTCAGATTCCTAACTGTCAGGAAGTACTTCCTGGCATCCAAATTGAACCTTGGTTCCTTGTGCTTTGCTCCATTGAAGCACGTCCTGCCCTCCTCTTCAGGGGAGAACAGGGCTCTACCCACCTCCGTGTGACACCCCCTCACATACCTATATGTCACCAACAGATCCCCTCAGAGTCTCCTCTTCTCCAGGCTGAAAAGACCCAGTGCCCTCAGTCTCGCCTCATACCCCATCCCCTGCAAACCGGCCACCAACCTTGTGGCCCTTTGCTGCACTGACTCCAACCTGGCTATATCCTTCCTGTAATGAGGGGCCCAAAACTGAACACAATACTCCAGTTGTGGGCACCCCAGAGTCGTATAGAGTGGTAGTAATACCTCTCTCGATCTAGAAGCCATGCTTCTGGCTATGCAACCAAGGGTGGCGTTCATCCTCTTGACCGTTGCGTCACACTGCTGACTCATGTTTAGCCTGCAGTCAACCAGCACCCTGAGGTCCCTTTCACAAGTGCTGCTCTCCAGACACTTGTCCCCTAACCTGTACTTATTACACCCATTCCTATGCCCCAAGTGGAAAACCATGCACTTAACCACACTGAATGCCATCCTGTTGTCTCCTGCCCGATATCAGAAGTTCTAAGTGGATTACAACATTCAAGAAATCAAAATTATTCAAATATCCAGTGCCTCACTTCAACTTCTCTACCCAGTCCTATCCCAGTGAGCTCACGGTTTGAGATTCCCCTTCCTGTTCCTAATCCAGAAACAGAACTACTAAGTAAATCCTTCATTTATAAATATTCAAGCCCCATTATACCACAGTGTGAAACGTCACCGTTTTGACACTGAGGTTTCAAACTTTAGGGAGGCCTTCTCCGATATGATAGGGTACACAGTAAATTGCACCCACTGCTCCACTTTCCTAGTTACTAGCATTTTAACCCTGTCAAGAGCATCTGAGTAAAAATCCCTTCAACTTCATACTACATGCTTTAATTTCTCTAGCCCCAGATCATGTTTCCCTTTACCACATGAATGAGGAAGGGGTCAGAACTCACCTGAATTAGTTCTTTCATATTTCTCAATATCATATTTAAGTTTCTAGATTTAAGTTTCTCACAATGTAATCCTCTGCATGTCTACTCAGATAAATTCCTCTGAAATCAATGGGATTTACTTTTACGTAAATGTGTATAAGACTGCAGTCTAAGAGACTAAGTGTTCTTAAAATATTTACATGAAATAAGACAAATACCAGTAATACCTAAGAAAAGAACAATGCAGCAGAAACACCTGGTTTATCACAGAAATTAAGAAAAATGGGCATTTATTTAGAATTCAATATCGTTACCTTATGTAACGGGATATATGTTTTATCTGTGCCATATGGTGAATAATTGTTTCAGTCAGCATAACTACAGACTTGTCATTTGCATAAACTATTCTCCATCACAAACACAATTCAAGTTTAGGCATAATGTTTCATCAAACTATGGTTTGTTGGAGAGGAAATAAACATGCATGCCCCCTCTCCCCTTCTCTTCTGGCTGCAAATGAGACTACCTGGTTTGTTAAATTAGGTCCCCAACTGGGAAACTGTGGCTTAAATGCTTTCTATAAACCATGCAAAGAAGATGGCAGAAGGGGCGTGCTGGGGGGGGGGGGGGGAGAGCCCTCAAACTTGTACTGTCACCAACAAATGATAGTTTGATTGACCAGGAATCCTGTATCTGACCCCAACAAATATCCACACTGCTAAATGAACTCCGGACAGCATGAATTCCAGGCTACAGGGAAAGTGTCAAGAGACAGCGAGAAGGCTCATTTTGTTTGATACTGTGAGCAGAAGTTTGATACTGATGGCTAAACATTTAGAAATATTTCCTATCAATTATTGCACTCATTTGATTCTAACAGAAAGGTTCAAAAAAACCTTTATGGATTCCAACTCATATCAGCCCCAGCCAGAATGCAAATGGAATGATAGGACTGCAGTCCCTAAGCCCAGTTTATAGTTTTCAGTTACACTATCTCACATCTCAAACTGATAGAAGTTTAAATCTCACCCTAGGGGATGACATTTATTATTACCGAAGACATTTTTAACCTGCCTTTCAGGGTGCACTAAAAAAAAGCTTTTATTTTTTAAATGGTATTTTACACAGCACTTGAACCTACAGGGAAGAGTCATGTTTTGTCAGCAGTGGATATTATAAAAAATAAATCTGAGTTCTTTCAGAAAGACATTCAGCCTCATACAGAGCTGTCATGGAAACATGCTTGCCTACTCATAATCAACCCTGCTTGATGATTGTCAGGACAATGAAAAGTAATAATAGTATTTTTTCTGTCTCAGCTTGAATGAAACCCATTTGATTTAGAGAAAGATGGTATAGGTAAAAAAAATTTGCATTGCTGTGAAATTAAGTGACAAACTTTAATATTAAAATTGTTTTGAGTACTGTAGGATCTGATCTCAATTGTAGCATTTTATTCCCTGAAGCATTATTAGCTCATATAAAACCCATTTCTTCAACAATTCAAGTGAAACTTTAAAGTCACCCAAGCAGGACCATTCTGGAATACTTCTGAAGCATCCTATGCAAATCAGTTTGAGTTCTGAGGTCTGTTTAATGAACAAGGATTAATGTGTTATCTGTTTTGATATTTAACCTGCAGCCTTGTTTTTAAGTGCTAGCCTGGTGGCCATAGGCAACCAATCCCATGCGGACAAGCAACTGTTCCAGAACAGGGAATGAAACACTCTGTGCACCCAGCACAGAAACTAAGTGGTCTAAGCAGGAGGCCATTCATGTGGTATTGCTAGCCTGTGTAGACATTTTTCCCTTCAGTCTAGTAACTTTTGGAGGATTATTTCCAAGGCTGAAAATGTGGAATAAGAGTAATTCTTCTAGCTTGCTTATATCAAAATGTTAAGAGGCAAGGAAAGTGATTTGTGTATCTCAAACTTAAGTACAACTTTCATTCACAGGGTCCCCTTAGGACCAAGATAATGTAACAAAAGTTAGAGAAACAGATATCATGTAACATTGTCTGTAGAACCAAATCCCTGTTCCATGTAAGATATAGCAAGTATTTAGCGTTACTTGTATAAACCTCCAAAAACATGAACAAAACTGAACACACATGCTTCCCCATCCCCTTTGGCCAAGAGAATGTCTGCCAGGATTAGTTTCACTGCCTCACTTCCCATCTTGTCATTGTATATGAACTAGGAAGTATAAGCCAGAGTAACTCTAGTTTGTTTAACAAACCAGCTAGATAATGCAAGGGTCTAATCATGGCATACACTGAATTTTATTTTAAAACTTCCTGATTTCTATGCAGCAAGCCCAGAATCTGAGAAAGTGAAACCAAATTATGGTATATCCTCCTGCTGCCTGTGTGGGAAGTAGAGAAGAAAGTGCGTGAGCCTCAGACTTTACTT
This sequence comes from Varanus komodoensis, assembly GCF_004798865.1. NCBI lineage: Eukaryota > Metazoa > Chordata > Lepidosauria > Squamata > Varanidae > Varanus > Varanus komodoensis. The sequence continues at coordinate 1,445,729 of NW_025336635.1, forward strand.
ACTCACAGAGGAACAGTTCAGCATTAGACTATGGTTTACTGTTACATGTATCTGAGGCCAGAATTCAGGGCTGCCATCATATGAATGCTTACATTCATATGTAAATCCCATTGCCCACAGTGAATGAACATGCACAGGACTGCACAGCACAGAACCCCATCCATGCCATTCAGTGAGCCAAATAACATTTTTTCATAACACTATTTTACTATTATTACTTCTCTAAATTTTGGTTCATACAAAATTCAACTTTGTTGTATTCATTAAATTGAGAAAAAACTATGGAGTAAGACCTCCATGCATTCAAAAATGCACATGGAGATCCTGCAAGAGTGAAAGTACCTCATGAGCATCCATCATTTGCTCATGAGGAATTGCCAAAATGAATAGGGAAGTGCTATACATATATTAGTACAAGAACGTGGAACATCCAGGGAATTCCCAGATTCCTTTAAGCTAGGACATTTTGTGCATGCAATGGGAAATTCCGGTGCATGCGCAATCAGCACCTGTGCACTGCGTTTTGACTTCTACATCAAGAATGTCTATGACTGACAGATTAAATAACGTACAGATACCGAACATGGCAGAATACGCTTCAGCCTTTTCAGGCCCACAGTATTTCTTTTGCTCAAAAATGCTTCTAAGGATGCACTTGTTTTTCATATGCACTGATACGGTGGTAGTGCTACTACCCAAAAATGCATCAGCTGTTGACCAGTGCTGTAGAAGATCCTTCCATATAGCTGCTTAAGACCCAAAGAAAAGCTTGAGCAAATGTTTTCTGGTTAATTTACACCCACTTTAATAGATCAGCACTAGTTTGTCCCTGTTGCTTGGAATAACCCCTTACCTTTTGCTCTTGAACTTCAAATACTGCTTCATGAACACTACAAGCAAACAGCGAGTTAGGCAGGTCACTTAAATCCATCATTTCTTCCAAGTCTTCCTCATTCTCTCCAAAAATCATTTCTTCTTCCTCTTCCAGGTCACTGCTGTAAAGATCTGACTGACTGTCACTCCAAGCCTTCATTGTATCTCTAATCATTGTCCATTCAAACCGACTTTCTTTCTCCGTGTTCCAGGCTTGTGGCTGGATCCTTTGGGCGGGGGGAATAAAAAGATGAGAACTGTAAGGAGCACATTAGCCAGAAAGATCTTGTGGCTGCTTTCTAATTATTAGTCATTCCATATGAAAAAACAGATCTTTGTGAAAGCTAACATTTAAAATCGGTATCATAAGCTCACTTACGCAATTCCAGAATTTTAAAAGGAGTCATCCTCTACTCAAAAGTGAATGGCAAGTTTCATTCTACAGTCAGTATTTTATCACTAGGGTAGCCAAACAAAGCTCATAAGTAGCTAAAATAAATAGTATCATTTAAAATATTTATGCAATGTGCTCCCCTTCAGGCAGTCTCAAAACATTAAAATATAAAAATGCACAATAAAGATAGCAAAGCATCTGAAGTTATTAGATCAAGGCCAAACCACACTAACACTATAAACCTATGGACCTTTGTTGCTGCAGCAGAAACCTGAATTCCTCTGCCCATGCAGCTATGGCACATGTGAGGCGCCATGCCAGGGCAGATCTAGGGAAGCTTCCTGCTTTCCTCCCAAAAGCAGAGAAATTAAAAGCTTAAAAAGGCATGTTTAAGGACAAATAGGGAAGGGAGAAAAAGAACAAAACAGAGAACATGCAGGCACTTCTGCTATGGATTCTCTTCAATGGACCCCACGGGACTGCTCAGTTAAGCCCTACAGGTATATTTAAACCAAGTATTGTTTTATCTTCAAAATGATATTACAACCATGTTCCAGAATGCAATTTCTGCCAGAGCCACCAGTGTAAGGATGCTGTACTTTGCAGTTCATGTAACCAAAGCAAGACGTCCCAAATCTTGATGTCAGGAGGTCTCATTCACACAAGCAGACAAGAAGCTCAGGATACAATGCAAGATCACTATTATGAATGCTCAGGTTGCAATGCTCTGCGCACAAATTTGTAAGTAAGCTCCAATGAACAAAGGAATACATTTCCTATTAACAAGCACAGGAGTGGGCTATACATGCCCAAAGCCAAATACTGGTAGCTGATGGGTAAAACAGTGTTTTTCTCTAAGAATGTGAATAAATGCCCATAACATATATTAGGAATGGAATAGAAAATAGAACTGCCAAAATCTTACTTCCCTTATATAAATCTTTGCTGCAACCACACTTCGAATACTATGTTATGTTCTGGTGGCCGTACCTGAAAAAGGACACTGTTGAGCTGGAAAAGGTGCACTGAAGGACAATAAGGATGATTAGGGGGCTGCAGCAGCTCCCCAAGAGAAACAGCTATGACAACTGGAATTATTCAGCTTAGAAAAAGGTTAACTAAGGGGAGACATGATAGAAGTGTTCAAATAATTCATGGTATGTAGAGAGGGAGACATTTTTCTTCCTCTCCCAAAACAATGAACCTGGGGTCTTCTGATGAAACTGATTGGTGGGAGGGTTAGGACAGATAAAGACAGGTCTCCTTACCTGTAATGGTCGTTCTTCGAGTGGTCATCTGTGTATTCACACATATGGGCTCTTCGCCCCTACATGCAGCGATTTTCGGGAAGATTCTAAAGCTAATTAGTATTTGGCAGGAGCCCAGCCCCCGTATGCAGCTAGCGTGAGGGCAGGGCTCAGCCGAGACCTCAGTTCAAAGCTGGGACCGCCATCATCACTGCATGAATAACACATTATAATGCATGTGTCCAAGAGAGACACCAGAGGGGTTGGCAGGTGGGTATGTGTGAATGCACAGATGACCACTCAAAGAACGACAGTTACAGGGAAGGAGACCTGTCCTTATTCTTCGTGGTCTCTGTGTATCACACATATGGGTGCCTGGCGAGCTTATCTCAAGGAGGAGGGTGGTGTTGCTCAGTGCAGCACAGCAGAGGGCGGATCTGCCGAAGGCACAGTCCTCTCTTGACCTGACATCGAGGCGGCAGTGCTTAACGAAGGGCGATGGATTAGACCATGTGACTGCCTTACAGAGGTCAGTCAGGGGCACTCCAGCATAGAGTGCGGTAGAGGTGGACGTGGCTCTAGTCGAGTGAGACCTGACAGGTCCAGAAAGGCGAAGGTCAGAGAGGTCATAGGCCAGACGAATGGTATGGACGATCCACCTAGAGAGCCTTTGAGGTGATATCGGGTGTCCTCTGTGTGGCTCACCATAAAGGATGAACAACCTGTGTCTGTCTTAGGGACTGGGTTCTTGATTTATAAAATGCAAGAGCCCTTCTGACATTGAGGGAACACAATGCAGCCTCTGAAGGAGTAGACGGACTCTGGAAGAACGAGGGCAGGATTATCGGCTCGTTCATGTGGAAATATGACATTCCCTTCAGTAGAAAGGTTGGATCAGGCCAGAGGACGATTTTGTCTTTGTGACAAAATGGGTGTCAATTTTGGGGTGTCAATCCAGAGGTTTGAAGCACTGCAGGATGGAATTCCCACTCGTGGCATGTGGTAAAAATCCTGCTCAAGAGGTCTGCTAGAACATTGGTCTTGTCCACTACATGTAGAGCGGAGAGCGTAGCTCGTTTGGCTATACACCAGTGCCATAAGCTCATGGCAAGGTGTGCTCGGCTGTGTGATCTGGTTCCACCTTGTTTGTTTATGTATGCCACCACAGTAGTATTGTCTGTCAGGACTCTGACGTGGCGATCTCAGGAGTGATTTTGGAAGGCAACCAAAGTCTTCTTGAATGCCAGGAGCTCGAGGAAACTGATATGGTGACAGCTGTCCCTGGGACTCCACCTGGACTGGATGGTGGCTTGTCCACAATGAGCACCCCAACCAAGGAGGGAGGGATCTGTTATAATTGCTTGAGGGTCCTGAGGGGAGAAAGGGAGTCCAATAGCTGTATTAGTCATCTTTGTCCACCAATGCAGCGAATTCCAGACCCGTGGAGGAAGATGGAGCATGATATGGCGTGACTGTATCATTGGGTTGAAGAACACCAGGAATCAGAGCTGGAGAGGTCTCATGAAGAGGTGTGCCAGCAGAACTACTGGGATTGGTGCAGACATGAGTCCTAATACACATTGGATCAATTTTGCAGTCGGTGTGGAGGTATCGATTAGGGATTGGACCTCCCTGGACATGGTACGGAGTCTGTCCCAAGAGAGGAAGCCCTTCACTGGCATTGACTTGAGCCTGGCTCTGATGAAGTCTATCAACTGCAAAGGAGAAAGGTGAGATTTAGTTGTGTTAATGTAAAGTCCCAAACTGGAAAGGAGGAGCAGGTTAGCGGAGTCGCCTTGATGGAAGCTTCATGTGAGTGAGCTACAATAAGCCAGTCATCGAGGTAGGGGTATACATTGACACCTCAGAGGAGGAGAAACGCACAGACCACCGACATGCATTTCATAAATACTTTGCCAGCCCAAAGGAGAAAACAGTAAATTGGAAATGTTTATCGTTTATCTGGAACCAAAGGAAGCGTCTATAGGATTCCTCAATCGTAATATGAAAATAAGCATCCTTCAAGTCAACGGATATGAACCATGTACTTTCAGAGAGCAAGGGGAAGGATGGTCTGGAGAGATACCATCCTGAAACGTTTGGGTAGAATATACTTATTCAGAGAATGGAGGTCCATGATAGGACGAAGACCCCTGTCTTTCTTCAGTACCGTGAAATACCTGGAATAGAATCGAGGATTTTTTGATGGTGCAAGTTCAATAGCTCCTTTATGAAACAGGGAAGAAATTTCCTGTAATAGAGGTGGTGATGGAGGTGTTCGTTTTAGCGAGGGTGTAGTAAAATCGATACGGTATCCATGGGCAATGAGTGAAAGCACCTATGAGTCTGCGGTTATGGCAGCCCAGGTGTGGAGAAAGGGCTGGAGTCAGTGGTTGAATATAGCAGAGCCAATGTGAGACATATGAAAGAGTCACAGGTGCCTCCTGGAATCGTCTGGGCACCTCCGGGAATATCAAACCCGAGAACAGGAATCTTGGCGTCTAGGCTGAGTGGCTGTATGCTGTCTAGTAGTAGTGGTGGCAGGGGTCCTAGGCTGGTAGGAAGATCTGTGACACTTATGTGAAGTATATTGCCTTTGGGGTACCGACTGATTAATCCCATGCGGTGAGCAGCATCCCAGGCCTTTCGAAGCGAGCCCATTCGGTCATCGGTGGTTTTATGTACCAAGCCAGCACCATCAAATGGCATGTCTTCTTTATGTGCTTTTACCTCCCTTGACAGCCCGGAGGACTGGAGCCATGCGAAGCAACTGAGACCTATTGCTCCTGCCATATTGTGAGCACCACCCTCAACTTGATGTCACAATGTAAGAATCTCTTGTCTGGCTAAGTGCATCGCCTCATTCTTGATTTCGTTTGCCAGACCTTGGGCATGCTTCAGTAGCAAATAGCATAGGAACACCATTCTATCCCTAAGCATGAGGTGATATCTGGCCATGGCAGCTTGATAGTTGGCCATTTTTATAGACAAGGCCAACAAGGAGTAAAAGCAGCGACCAATGGCATCAAGATGCCTACCATCCTTGTCAGACGGGGTGGCATGCTCCCCCCCTGAAGTGAGACTGGGCGGACTCTACAATGATAGAGTTTGGCCTAGGGTGCTGAAATAGGAATTCAGCGTCTTTCTCTTGAACGCAAAATAAATTCTTGAGGTGGCGCAGTGGCGGGGCCACAGATGCTGGGGATCTCCATTCATGATGGATTGCATCCGGCACAGTTGGGAGGAGTAGTATAGTAACGGGTCCAGCAGACTCTGCACAGACAGCCTTGAAGAATGGGTTCTTTAGCTCTCAAGGGTTCTTGTCTAATATCAAGACCTAGACTATGGGCCATTCGAAAAACCTGGGATGCGAAGAATCCAGTATCCTCAAGTGGCTGGGACAGGTCTGAGGTCATCATGAGACCAGGAGGAGCATCAGAATGCCGATCCAGAGAAGATGCCATTGAGACCAAGGTATATTGCCCTTGTTCAGAGAGGCCTTTAGTTCGATCAGTACGATGGCTGAGCAAGGAATTCGGAGGTCTATCTGCGAACTGTAGAAGATTGGCAGGGACTCAAGTCAGTTGCTGGAATGTATTGCGAGAGCTGGGACCGGACAGGGGGTCATTTTCTGAACCCAACAGGCTCCAGTGGGATCCTTGTCTTGAGCCGACAGATCCCCAGCATTCTACATAGAACTCAGAATCGAAATCCCCTTGGGGGAGATCAATGTCTTTTATGTGGGGGTCTGAGCTGGAGAAGATCGAGAGCGTCGCTTGGCTCTTTGGTTCTTGGGCTGGAGAAATACACTTGGTATCGAGGGTGAAGGCAAGGCTCAGCTCTGTGCCTGAGGAGGCTGAATGGGTGACTCCCGGATCTCTCTTTTGGACACTGAAGTGCTCCTTGAAGGTTGGAAGAGTTGTAGGGATTGTCCCTGGTCCTCCTGGTTTTGCGGCAGGATGCTACTACGTACTGACAACTCGGAGTGCGAATGGGCGCTTTTGCGCTTCCCTTCTCTTTAATAAGGGTAAGCGACTTCGGTGGCTTTGCTTTCTTTTCCGCCTTTTGTTTTGCTGCTTTGGGCATTTTCGCTGGTGGAGGAGGCAATGTCTGGGTTTTGAGCCAAAGCTGCAGAAGTAGACAGCTGAGGGTCCTTGGCGTGTAAAGCGCAGCTCCAAAGTTCCACTTTTAAATGGCCAGCCTGGTGCTTCCTCGCCTGCTTTGTAAAAGCTTGACAGCCATAGCAAGACTTGACTACGTGGGACTCTCCCAAGCAAAACAAACAGTGGCCATCAGTTGGTGGGAGTTTACTGTCGCATGAGGTACAGTTGTGGAAACCAGCCTTGAGTGCCATTGCCTGCAAGTGGCGAGGGCGACAAATAACTTTCTTTTGTGCTTCGAGCAATAGAAGTTACAGAGAAAAAAAGAAACCTGACCAGTGGGAGCTTTACATATAGCTCATGAGGTAAGTTGGAGAAGAACTTTCCAATGCGCTCACAATGGCGGTCGAAGAACTGAGGCCTTGCCCAGAGCTCCGCCCTCATGCTAGCTGCATATGGGGGCCGGGCTCCCACCAAATACTAATTAGGCGGCTTTAGAATCTTCTGAAAATCGCTCCATGCATGCACGAAGAGCCCATGTGTGTGATACAGAGACCACGAAGAATAACAGGAAATATCTCTTCACACAGTATATAGTTAAACCGTGGAATTGGTTGCCACAGGATGTAGTGATGACAACCAATATGGATGGCTTTAAAAAGGGATGGAACAAATTCATGAGGAAAGAGGCTACCAGTGGCTACTAGCCTTGTGGGACATGTGCTACTTCCTTCACCAGAGGTGACATAGCTTCATACACCAGCTGCTGAGGTGCTGAGCAGGAGGAGGTCTTGTGCCCATCCTGCCTGAGCAATCCTGTGGGCAGTTGGTTGCTTTTGTGTGTACAGAGTGCTGGACTAGATGGCCCTTTGGTATGATCCAGTATGGCTTTTGTTATGTTCTTACATTTGGTTGGCAAAACAGATTCTTTTGGATATATTCTTGGAGGACATAAAAACAGGAATGCAAGTTCACTGAAATGGGCTCCATGGACTTACTTCATGGGGTTCCTATGAGAATAAAACAGAATGATCATGTTAATCTCCTTGGGCTCCTGGGAGAAAAAAAAGGTGGGATATAAATGTAATAAACAGTGTAAGTATGCTGTAATTTAATTTTAATTTAATTGAAACATTTCTACCCCATCCTTTGCACAAGCCTCAGGACGGTTGAACTTACACTGCTGTACTTAATTATTCTTGTAAAACCTTCCAGTTCCTATATGCAATAGGAAGCTCACAATAATAATTATGATTCAGGATTCAACATTTTCACTTGCCATGGAATGTAAATGGCTGCCTTCTGGTAAGCATGATTAGCAACCAGCCTTTTGCCCACCTCTTAAGGTGTGTGAAAACTGTTCCAGCAGCTGCCTAGCAATCCCAAGCCCTCCCACCAACTCCAAGGTTGAGTGCTTAATTGGTTGCTTATTGATCTGGAGCCTGGAGTACCTCACCTGAAATTGGCCAATCTGGCAAGCAACCCACCAAAACTGTTTACACAGAGCATGGCAGAGAACTGCTGTGCGAAGCCAAGTTAGGTCCTGCTGACCACCATGTTTTGGGAGATTTGCTAGCTCGGCTAGTCAAAAATGGCATTTACTGGATACCATTACAAGAGTATTATCAGTTTCCCCTTGCACATGTTTCCAGCCTTGAAATAAAGCAGCTCAGCTAGCTAACTTTCAATAATATTCTCCCACTTTCAATATCTAAGGAACCCCTTTGTAAAAAAAAATTGTCATATTTGAATACATTTATCTACTTTGATACTATGTCTTACAGTGGTCAACCACCCTACTCACAAATTATATGAACCAGATACATGCATTCTAGAATTACAAAATTGCATCTGAGAGCAAGATTGATATAGTGGTTAGGAGATCTGGCTTGCTGTCCCCGCTTAGCCATAGAGCTCACTGGGTAACTTTGGGCCTGTCACAGGCTCTCAGCCCAACCTAGCACACAGGGTGGTTGTTGTAAGGATAAGACTGAGGAGGAAAAGGACAGTTATGTAAGCCACCTTGAGTTCCTCAAGAGGAAAAAAGGTAGAATATAATAAATAAATACCACACACAAGCCAATAATTTGTCTGATCATTATATTTCAGCTTGAAAAATACCTAAAATCAAGGATTCCACCAGGACATCCTAACATGCATCTTCAAGCTGCTTCACCACAATGCTGATATCACTGGTGCTCCAATAATTGGTGTTAAAGCAAAAAACACACAACATCAAACAGAACTTTTGCTGTTCCTCTGCACTTCTCTACATCAGCCCAATGGATCGGCTGCAGTATAAGTATTAGCCTATTGCTACATGAATCAAACTGAAACAAGAACAAGTCTGGCACAGGTCTTCTCTTCCTTCGCTTTGCCTCGCTCATTGGAAATCATGTTCTCCAATGATTGTGGAAGTTAGTTTGCATGTAGGGAAAAAAGAATGCAAAATTAATTCGCTTATCTTCAGTGCAGAAATACTGTTATTGGGACTGAGGTGGAGAGGGAAGATCAAAATGAGGTTTACTCAACTGGTCAAGTATGGCTGGGACATGCAGAATCAGGGGTTTTGCTATAGCAACACATAAGTCACAATGTACCAAAAATCTATGGTAAAGTGAAGTGGGAATAGATTACAGGATGGCCAGCTGCTAAATTGGACAGAGCTCCTGCACATTTAATAGAAGAGGGGATGTCAGAAGGTGTAGGTACCATGACAACCTGTACCTGCTGAAATTTCTTTTAAAGGTACAGATGACCTATCCTCTTTTAAATCTGGCCACTCCAAAGATACGATTCAGTTTTATTCATCAATGTATATAATAAAAGAAAAGGAACTGTGAAAAGTATGAGATTGCCATTCATTGATAAACTGATTCATTCATAAAAGCTTCAGAGAATGCAAGGACCATCATGCAGAAAAAAACCCTAGAAATAAAATTGCAGCAACAGTCATCCTGCAGGCCCAGTGACTTAAGAGTATCCAACATAGATAGATAAGTAGATAATCAGCTTGTAAGATGTGTGGTTGAGTAGAAAGGATTTTTTGCTATCTCAAGAACAAAAACTGTTAAGTTTGTAAGAAACTTTTCACAGTCAAATTACTTACTGCAAATCAGGGTGTTTCTCATTAGTCACAGAATGCTGGAGGTTCATATTGTTAGCTGAGTTTTAGTACACAGCCCTAAAAGCCCCTAATATTGCATTTCATCTTCTTTAAACTGAGGATACAGGCACTGAGGAAAAGAGGAACACATAGAAACTGAAATAATTTGCTTAAAGAATCAAGACCATAATTAAAGAGCAGTGTTTCTTGCTTTCTGTAACAGTATTGCTTTCTTTAGGAAGAAGGATTACAAAGCAACATTTCTAGCATAAAGACTTTTAATAGAAAGAAAATGCTGATCTATTGAGAAATCTACAATGCAGCAAAATATGTTGTGTTATCCAGTGAAAAGGAGGCTACATCTCCAATACAGAACAGTGATTTTCAGCTTTGTGGATTGCTGAACCGAGATGACATAAGTAACCTTAAATGACCTCTGTTTCAGATTTTCCATTTACAAATAGATAACAATAGACTGACAATTGCAAGGTTCTTCAAGAGAATCTGTACCCATTAATAGGATATAAATTGGCTCCAGTCTCCTTTCTTCTTTTAATCTAATAAAAAGACTAACAGATTGGATCAGGAGTTTGAAATTTTATGAATTTCCTGATTGTTCATTACAGTTTTGTAACAAAGAATTGGTAATTGAAAGAAATGCCTTGTGTTCAGGATTGGTTGCAAATATTGCAGAAAAGTACTTAAAATGAAAATATACTAAAGAACTTTGAAATGATAATAAAAATAATTTATGCTTTGCCTTTTTTCTTCTTCTGAGAAATCCAAGGCACCTTACATAGTCCTGTCACTCCATCTTATCCTCACAACAACAAATCTGTAAGGTAGGTTAGCCTGAGAGTCTGACTAGACCAGAGGCATCCAGGGAGAATGAATTGATGAATATTTTTCAAGCTTTGCAAATCAAAACCATATAGGAAATAATCATAATTTTGAAAACAAAATATTTGTTGTAACTATTTTCAGCAGTTTTTTTCTTTAAAAAGGAACACAGATCTGTCAAAACTGTATTCCTGTACCTTAAAGCATTTCAAATGCTATATATGGCATGGAACTGCAAGCCAATAACTATTATATGGTAACACGGTTTTTAATTAAGCTTTGCATTCTAAGCTGCCCTAAGAGCCTGTTTTGAGGTTTGCAGAAACTCTATCATATAATGTAAAATCTAAAAAATAAGCTTTGATTGAGCGGTAGAAAATGTTGCAGGGCTTGTAGATGTTTTTTTCTGACACTAAAACCCAGAGTCCTCCCATGAAGCTGAATGATGGCAGACAGAGGCCAGAGGAAGCACTTCTTCACACAGCACATAATTAGCATAGGGAATTCATTACCACAGGAAAGTGTGATGACGACCAGTTCAGATGGCCTTAAAAAAGGGATTAGCCTTAACCTCCATTAATTTGTATATCGATAGCCACTAGTCATATGTATCACCTCGACTGGATGCTTCTGCATACAGGTTGTGGAGGAAGCTGAGTGGCATAGTGTCATTTGCAGATTTCACTTGCAGATTTCTCACTGACAGCTGCTTGGCCACTGTGTGAACAGAAAGAGGAACCAAATGGATTCTTGGTCTGATCCAGCATGGCTCTTCTTATGTTCAGAAAAAGCTACAGTTGTTTTCCAAAGAAAGCCAAAATTTTCTTAATCCCATCAAGCTTCAGTACCCAAATCATACATGACCTACTGAATTACCATATTCTATTGTACTAGGATAGATTTTTGATGAAATTAAAAAGTAAACTGTACTGTTTACAGAAGTAAATTTGTCACAGTACATCTTTTTGTCTAGGGAAGATGCTGAAAGTAAAGCTCAGAAAAAGGATTTTAAAGAAAAGTAATATCCTGTCAAACATTTTACTGAAAATGAGTTTCTGCTGTTTGTATTGCTGTGGGTTAAAGAACAACAGCAAATATGTTTGTTGATTAAAGTGCATATAAAAGAAAATGAAAGTAATTCCTAACTGAATAGGTTTGGCTATTTAGGTTGCAACCCTATGCACAATTTCATGACAGCAACTGCCACACAACACAATGAGGCTTCCTTCCAAATCAACAAGCACAGGATTGTACTGTTAATCTACCAGCACTTGTCCCCAACATACAAATGTGACTTTGGGATGACACATTTGTAAACTGACCAATTTGAATAATGAACAAACATCTCCTAAGTTTATTCTTATCCTACTAAACTGAGGCTTTCTCAGACTATAATAATGAGAAATACATGTACTTACAATGAAAGTGGTTTGACATTATTTCCCACTTCTACTAAGACATTATCTTTTGCATCCTCAAGGAGGCTCCAAAGAATATTTAACTATGTTTAAATCTGTTGTGCATATGATGTTTTTGGTTGTAATAACAGACCCATCCATAGTGATCAATAAGGAAAGAATACATTATAATACAGATAGGCAAAAAGGCTCTGCTTCTTTCCTAATGGGAGGAAGGGACTCTATTCTCTTCAATGCACCTATTGTTTCTACTAACACCTCTTGAGGATAAGAAGGAAAAAGCACCACCCTATCAGATTACCAGTTCAGCTGTAATGGGAAACCATGGTTTCCCACAAGATCAGCCTTCCCCAATTTTGTGCATTCCAGACACATTTGGACTGCAGCACCCAGAATTCCCAGTCAATGGCCCTGCTGGATGGGAATTCTGGGAGTTGCAGTCCAAATGCCTCTGAAGGCCACCAGGTTGGGAAGGCTGCCACTAGATGAACAAGTTGCTGTGGATTCTAGGCTTGTGCATCCCACACCCCACTGCATGCCAGAGGAGAAGACTGGAAACATCTGCTTCCGGTTTTTAATTATGATATGCTTAAATGCTAGCGTCTGAATGAGACAGGATCTGAACCATGTTTAATTCTGGCTCAATACTGTAAAACTTATTGTTTAAAAAAGCTGAAGTTCTTAGTTGACATGTCACAGGAAAGTGCACATGGAAGCTTGAGGCAAATTCTCCAACTTCTTTGTTGGAGGTAGAGGTTTGGGGGATCTGGCATGTTTCATTCACGTCCAAGGCCTTGCATGTTTCATTTGTGTAGTGGGAAATTACAGGTTCCTATTTATGCCTAGGTCAAGATGAATGGGACCAGATAGAACAATAGACAGGGCAAGAAACTGGGGTGAGCTCAGCAAGAAACATGAACTGGACTGAGCAGAAGTAAATAAAGTGGGGGGGGGGTAGTAAAAATAAATGAAACCCTTCTGAAAATGAAGGTGGACAACCAGAAGAAAGGACTGGCTTGTTTGGCAAAGGACAAAGGCAGGAACAAGCTGTAAAGATGCAAATATAAAGGGTACGGGGTAGGAAAACCAGAGATGAGGGCATGGGAACAACAGATCTCACAAACATGCAGGGCAACAAGTTGCTTTAAGAGAGGAAACACTCTAAGAAATGCCTAGAAACACACACAAAAGAGATTATGTGTAGAGAAAATAAGGGAGAAAACAAATCCTGGAGCAATGGAAAGGAAATGGAGGGCAGTAGTATGTCCTATTGAGTAAGGATAACAAGGAAAAAGGCAATCTACCCTTGAATAAGGTGAAATAAAGCACGGGAGGGGGGCAGAGTCTCTGCATTGTGGAGGCAAAAGGAGGACACAGCTTGCTAGCCTAATGCCCACAGAGGGAGTGGGGGGAGGCAGCAGAGGAGAAGCATCATCTTTGCAATGGAAGAGCGAGTTTCGTGGCGGGAGGGGGGGCGGTTAGAACGGGAACCATGAGACAGCAGCTCCACTGGGGAATGGCATTAGGAACTGATAACGGGATGAGTTAAGGACGCAATGCCCTTCTAAGGGCTGAGCAGGAAGCCAGGAGGATAGGAGAGCAAGAGGCACAACAGGTCCTCGAGCTTGTGCGCCGGTGTGTACTAATAACCCCGCAAATACGAATCGCGTTGCTGGATGAGTCGCAGCCCGGGGTCCTTCTAGTCCGCATGTCGGCTGCAAGAGAGGCTGAACAGATGCCTCCAGGAAGCCCACAGGGAGCTCAAGAAGACGGGCGAGAGATCATTCTCTGATGCTGCCTGTTTCCCCACCCCGCCTCCTCCGGAGCGATAGACTGCCTCTGACCATGGAGGCTACACCTGCGTGGCGGTGGGAAGTGGGCGTGTGCGCGCCCATACAGAGCGGGGAGAGCCCGGTGGGCAAGAAGACCGCAAGCAGAGGAGCCGTGGGGGGGCCGAGGAGGGAATGGTCCGTGCAAAGGGAGGGAGATCGCATAATGGGGAGGGGGCGGGGCGGCCTCAAGGGTAGCAAGAGAGGATGACAAGGAAACAGGAGGTCGCAGCACCAGAGCGGGCTACCAAGAGGCGACGCAGGGCAGAGAAGACCCCATCTGGCCCAAAGTGTTGCGCGACTGTCTGGGGGAGGTATAAGAAGGGGAAGAGGGATAAACACTGCGGAGGGGAGCAAAGTCGTCTCCCCGCTGGCTCACCCGCACACTCACCGTCGCCTTCACCTCAGGAAAAGCGCCGCCGCCGTCCCTCCACGCCGCTCCCCCCACGAGACCAGCCGGGCACGACCGCCGGCGGAGGAGCAGCAGCGCCTCAACGAGCCGAGACCCACCCCCTTCGCCGCCGCTTCTGCCGCCCTGCCTCGCCTGGCAGCAAACTCCAGGAGCCGCGGAGAGCGCGCGAGCGCGCATGCGCAAGTGCCCGCGTGAAGATCCGGGCCCGCGCTTTTAAGCTCTTCGCGAATGTGTGCGCGCGCACTCGCCCTCCCTGGTCTCGAGCCTCCTCGGTGTGAGAGTCCCGGATGGAGGAGTGGGGGAAGGGGAGGAGGGTTGTGTGCGTGCACGCACGCGCGCGCCCTCTCCCGGCTCAAGGGTACTATGAAGGATCTACCCCTTTGCGTCCCAGAGCGGGTAGCCTAGGTCACGTGGTGAAGAAAGGCGGGCTTTTGTCTTCCCTCCCCCACTTACACTTCCGCCACTTGATGCTTTGGGACTACAATCCCCAGCATTCCTGACTATTGGTTTTGCTGGCTAGGGCTGATGGGAGTCGAAGTTCAAAATATTGGGTGGGTTTTCTGGGGAGACGGCCTCAGTGGTAGCGAGGGCGGGAGAGTGAAAGGGATGATGCGGCTTGACCGATGAGAAGATTAAAAGGGCGCCTTGACGCTTCTTTTATGAGTAGGGCGGGAGAGTCATACAGGATAATAAAAGCAAGACGTTCCTCTCCTAATAAAAGGGTTTCTCTCATGCTAGAAAATGCGCCTTAAAACTTCGACGTTAATGCTTTCATGTAGAAACATACATTTACTGGCCCATTCATTTTGACTGCACCAGAACCGAAACAATTCAAATCTTATGGCACTTAAATGCTAACCAATTTAGGGCACAACGTTGTGGAAGTGAAAAAAAGTCCTACAGTTCCCAGCATGTCCCAGAATGCATGGCTTCAGTATTTTTAAAATGTCTGCACGTGCATAGGATTTTACCCATAGTGTGGCTCAACCCTTCCTTACTGAGCTGACATGATTATGCTCAGTTCATGCACTGGAGGAGGAACATTCTAGTGCATGAAAACTTAAGTCACAATAAATGCAAAACGTTTAAGGCGCTATTAGATGCTTTCTTAGGTTTGTTGCAGCTGTCAGAATCTTGGTTTTCAGTTTGTTAGGAAATGAGCACTAGGGTCCGTGGAAAAGATCAAACGTTTGAACCTTTATTGACCAGTGCCCCAGTACCTGCAGTCACTAATGATAACCAGGTAGAGGCAAACTCAACTACAAAATTACAGCCCATGTACAGACATAGAAACACAGAAACAGAGCGAGTCAGAAGGGACCTCTCGGGCCATCTAGTCTGACCCCTGGCTCCGGCCAGCTCGGCTCACGACATGCCCACCATGTGCATGACACTTATGATCTGCAAGTCACGTACACAAGACAGAGTATTACACTTTCTCAGACTAGGGTTACAAAGGCATCTTAATGTCTTTAAGCATGACATAATGTTTTAGCCAGTTAGAAAACATTGTTAACAATAGTATGGAAAACATTACTGATTGCTTTATAGATAGGTCAATCTAGTAAATTCTTGACAGTTCAGGTCAGCCTGTGTGTCTGTTTAAACATGCAAATATGTCTGATGGAGGAATCATTCAGGAATACTGGTTTGATAGCTACACTGCACAGGTGCTTGCCTCTGTTGAGCTAGATTAATAAATAGGTCCATTCAGAACAAATGAATATCTTTGTCTCAGCGGTCTGAACACCAGTATTTCCCCACTGACAGTACTAGCCTCCAGCAGCTTCTCAGACCAGGTAATAATGCCATCTTCTTAAGGCAACAGCAATGCTAAACAGTAATCTGGATTGGGATTCTGCTGCTTTGTGAGAAAGAGGTACAGATTTGATTTTATAACACAAAGGCACATATAAGTAATCTCTTTCTCCCAGGATTCATCTGATTTTCCCAGCATAGCAAAAGTGGCTAGTCCTGCGGATGGTGCCCGGACAAGACAGCTAGCAACAGTTCTTCTTATGCACCAAATGCTTAGCTTTTGCACACACAACCTCATGCATGCTTTGAGAATGTGGTTTGGTTGGAATAATTCAGGCTACAGTAAAACAACTTTGGACCTGCAAAGCTGCTGGAAATGGATTGTGATTTGGAAAGAATGTGGAAAGGCGAGTTTCTGAAGAATCTAGCATCTGCATCGACCAGATCTATAACATCACCATGGAAATTATGGCTAAATCACACAGCCAATGACTCACTCTTTCCACCACTTAGTAGTTTAAAAGGCCAGAGGGCCAAATTTAACATGACCATATTTGTGGCTTTTGTCATGTTAGTGCATCTATTCATGAATGATAATTATTTGTGACCATTTCACCAGACACTCAGCTCAGGGTTTCAGCCACACCTGTGCCTCATACTGTTCTGTTTGTGAAGCAAGTCCTTTGCATATGAATTGCACACAATTGCATCAAATGAGTGGCTTATCCTTGGACATTTTCCTCTGTAGAATAAGTTCCCTATCAGTATGGGATATGAACAGACAACAGACTGGGCTCTACGTTTTAGCAGTGAACATAATTAGCTAAAGAATTTGAGGGTCCTCACAATGCATTCCTACTGACTCAGTACTTCCACATGGCTGAATATTTTTCTAAATCCCATTTACAGTTCCTTGCAGCTCATACTTTTCCAGTTCCATACAGATGATTAAATTGCATCCTAGAATACTAGACCCCAGAATCAACCCATGAAGCTGAAGCGTGGGAGATTTATGCCAGACAAGTGGGAGGGCTTATTCACATAGTTAAAAGGGTGGAATCGGCCACTGTGGGATGAACTTAAAACAGGGTTAGGAAAATTCATGGAGGATAAGGCCATCCATGGTTACTAGTCCTGATGGGCACAGGCTCCCTCCATCCAGGATCAGAGGTCATATGCATCTTGGTGCCAGCCGCTGGACCCCATGAGTGGGAGGGCGCCAGGCGGTGCCCACTTCTGCTTGTTGCACACTGTGTACACACTGATGGGCTAGTTTAGCCTTTGGCTTGATTCAGCGTTGTTCTTCTATTGTCCAAGCAAAGAAGTATGGGGCATACCACCTGTTTATACCCAATTGGCTGTAAAAAAGATAAGAAAGAGATGCAGGCCACCACAGATTGAAGTAGCACAGAGACTTCAGAAACTGTCCATTGCCTTGAAAGTTCTGTGTGGAAAGGGAATTTTGTCAAGTGTATCTTCTCTGACTGCAGTGGCTTTAAGCACGCATCTTTCTGGTTAAACCTTCTGTGAATCCCTACACTGAAGATGCACATTCACAGTGTCATGAAATATGCCATTTCCACTTATTTTTCTCTGTGCAAGTCAACAAGTCATGTATTGCTTCTTATTATGTTGGCTTTGCAACGTGTTGCTGGTTGTATATTGTTTGTTGAGTATTCAATTTGTTTGATTGCATTCTGTTATGGTTTGGGTTTTTCTTTTCTTTATGATCGTTGTTGGAGAAGATGGTGTCTCCTTTGTTCTGACAAATACAGGGTTAAAGAGAGAACTCATATGGATATAGCAGTAGGAGAATCTGCTCCTAGATAAGAGAGAACAAGAAGGAACCAGGCCAGGGATGAGTGTTTGAGCCACATCTGGAAAGGGTGGTCCTTAGATAAGGTATGAAGGGAGGGAGGACAATTCCCAGCCTCTGGAAGGGAAGGGCCGGGCCCAGTGAGAAAATTGCCAGGGGATGAGGTAAACTATAAAAGCATTGTTCTGAGCGGGTACTGTACTGTTCCAAGGTGTTTTGCTTGACATGTGTAATTATTTGTGGATTGCCTTGCTGTCCTGCTATTCTTAATAAATATTGCTGGCTTGATTTCTAACCAAGGTGCTTGGACCTGTTTCTTGCAAGACATAACATTGTACAATGGCTAAGGAATTTGATAGGCACCTTGTAGAAGAATAAATAAATTGCAAAATGTTGTGAAAACAGCATGTGGATTAGTAGTGATGTCAGATTTGCTAGCACCTTCCAGATTACATGCTTTCTTCTTCAACCAGAAGCACATTTGCCTAGATGTGGATTATTTTGAATGCCCATTAACAACTTCTTCCTTATTCCTTGTATTTTTCCATAGATACTCAGCTTGCTACTACTATATCCAGACACCCCCTTATTGAGATGACAGATGGCTTCCGCAGCTTTTTTCCCTGACTGATAATTCAGTGCCCAAATATAAATGAATGAAAAATGTTCTCTGGGTTAGTTTCTATTTACTTCCCTGGAATAAAATCCATATGGCTAGTGTTAATTATTTTGGCAAGTCTTCACTGGCAGCACGCAGAGGTGACGATCAAATCAACTGCATAAATATATTGGTTATAAGCCACCATATCATTATGGCTTTAGAGACCAAAAAAGTGACAATTACAGACATTCATTTTAAATCCTGTATTTTATTAAGCACTGTATGCATAGTTCAAGCCTCTGTATGAGACATTACCATTTTCTTATTAGTATATGTGACTGCATCTCAGTTCATTGTTTAATAAAAAGGTGGTTCATGTGTTTAAAATCACATATTAATTTCATTCCAAAAGAGTAGAACAGCACATTACTTTAGCAAATGTATGTCACTGAACCTGCATTTGCTGAACTAATGCAAGTGCAGGGGGTAGCTAGCATTTGTCAAAGTGGCGGGAGGCAATTGTCTCGCACGTTCTGCCCATTCTCCCAAGCAAATACCTCCAGCTGAGGTATTTTTCCTCCAGTGTGGGAGGGTGTTTGCAGGGGGAGGTCAGCAGATTAGAAAAGTATTAAGCAATACACAAGTACAATTCCTACGTTAGACATTAGTCTTACAAGATAATTATAGGATTGGAAGCCCCAAAGCTTGCCGTCCTTATTAAGAGAATATTAAGAAGAGCACTTGCAGACAAGTTCAGAATTAATTTTTCTCCTGTGTCTCCCCAACCTCCCCCCCTCGACTTTTTGGAAAAAAGGAGAACTGACTGGTTTCTTTGGCTCCCCCATTCTGTTTTTTTAGCTTCATAGGTTTAGGTTTTGTAGATTTCTGGTTGTGCAATTTGCATTTAAAGTCTGACAAGCAGTGTTGGCGTGTATCTATACCAGTATGATGTAGTGGTTAAGAGTGCAGGTCTGAGACCCAGGAGATCTGGGACTGGGTGACTTTAGGCCAGTCACAGACTCTCAGCCTAACCTACCTCACAAGGTTGTTGTTGTGGGGATAACATTGAGTGCAGGAGGAGGAGAATGATATAAACGGTTTGGAGTTTGGTGTAAGCAAATGCAGCATATAAATCCTAGATATATTGGATAGATAAGACAGATAGATAGGGACAACAGAATACATGTGACCAAAACTCCCCTCTATAGTTATGTTTCCTGTTGGTGGAATCTAGACTTCCTTCTTCTACACACTCTAGAGATCAGAGGCTTAACTCATTTGCTCTGGGGCCTGTACAACCCTTAGCAGCACTAATTTCAAGTGCCCATAAGATTTCAGTGTACAGAAATATCATGATGCTTACCCTTCCCTCATGCTGATGGTCAGATCCCCCATGTTGGTCCTCCCTTCTGTACACAAGAAATACCCGCAAATACTAAAGTTCTTGAGAGAGCATGTACCACAGGGTAGAAAACATCTCTCTGGGCCTTTTCAGGCATAATGCTGAAACATCATTTAGCATTCCATGCAGAGACCACAAGTTTTGGGCTCTTGCATTGGACCTGTTTTACCCTCTGCTGCAGCCACAAGAGATAACTCCTGTTTTTAAAGCAGCTACAGTTTCCCATTCCATCTGAACTCAGGGAGAATGTGTTTAAACAATGACCAAACAAGCCAGGAACAAACTGTAATTTATGATCCTATCTATGTTTAAAAATTGATCATAGTTCCCACAAGTTAAAAGCAGAAACGGATGCTTCTTGTCTCCATGCACAACATCAGAAGGGGAGGATGCAAGCCTGTGGTTCATGCAGGTGAGACTAAAGTATTATTTAGCATAATTTTCAGACCAGCTCCTAGCATACTACTAGGTCTTTCCTGCATGACTTTTGATTCTCCGTCTGTGTGTGTTCTAAAGAAGGGCTGCATCAGCAGCCCACTGCTGCCACTTCACCCTAGCCAGAGTCACCAGCTCCTGAGGAATGTGGACACCCATATGGATACAAGAAAATAAGCTTACAGAAGTCTCTAGCATGACCTACAATTTACCTTCTCTTTTTTCCTCCCTATGGTAATGGGTTTGCAGCCTAGGGTAGGGGCCCCGAGTCCCAATTCTGGGTGCACTTGTCCCCTCTGCTTGGGTTCAGCCCTACCTGGAATCACCTATATAAATTAGGGGCTGCTGAGAGATAAGAGCTTTCACCCACTCATTACTCAGCAGGGAAGATTACCCCAACCTGATCGGCATGGTATGAGAATTTAGATAGGGTAAGTGGGAGGCAAATTCTCTCTTTCAGGCTGAGGGGCAAACTCAAATTCAGAGATGCTTCTAGGGACTGCATTCCTGTGGCAGGTGGGAGTGAAGCCAAGGATGTGGAGACAAAAATACCAGTATATTTTAGTTGCAAGTGTAACTGAGTCTTGGGGAAGACATTTCAACCTTTAAGAATGTGCAAGTGCACAGGTAGGGTCATAGAAAGGGGCATGGTTGTCCCAGGAAAGGGTTTCCACCCTTGGCATAAATGACACATGCACATTTGTGTGAACTGAGGTGAGGCATACCCAGTGCTGTGCATGATTCCCAGGAGGTTCCCTGGGTAGCAATCTGCCTCTTGGGCCACAAATGTCCCCTGCTCCTTCTGCGAGCACCTTATTCAAGGTTCCAACAAATGCCACAGTTCTGCATGCCATACAGGTCACATTCGTATTATTGCTCTACTGAGGTCTCATGAAGCTCCAACTAAACTGTCAGACTGGCTCTAATTCATTCGCATCCAATTTAATTGCTCACCCGCTAGGTGCAACATTTTCACTGAACAAAATATGCCACCATCCGTTGTTGAGTGTATCAATAAGCTCAATTTATTTACACATACTATTGTGAAGACATTCAAACATTACATTCAGTCAACATCCAATCTGGCAGTATAGAATTAAATGATGCAGAACTATACAATCAGCCATAATCCTGAAAACAGAAATTGGTGAAAGAGTAGTCAGCCATCCCCGCAGAAAGGGCTTAAAGATCCCTAAGCGACTCAATGCTCAGAAAAAGGTGATTTCTCAGAGCCCCGGCAACCCAGTTCTCTTCCTCTGCAAAGCAATTCTTATGAACTCATATGCTCTTACAGAGTAGACCCTGTTGGGAGTCTGGATGGTCAGGGAAGAGTCACCAAGCTCTACAGAGGATGCCAGAGCAGGGCTGGAGAAGGAATCCGGCAACATGCAGCCAGGGTTCACCCTGCCCTGTCATCCAAAGCTGCAAAGAAAGAGCATGCACTAACCAAGATAAGGAAACAACGGGCAGCCCTGAGAAGGTGACCAGACTGAGATGCTGATGAAAACAGAGATAGCATGTAGGTACCACATTGCTCCTGTATTTGATTATGCTGGAATGTCACCATTCCAAAGCACTGGAAGAGGCCACCGAAAAGACAGCACCATCTCTCCCAGGAATCTGAGAGCACTTCAGCCCACAGCACAGCTCACTCCTGTGCTGATGTCCAAGGACACTGCACAAAAGGTATTTGCTGCTTATGCAGTAATTCTTTCAGAATGACATTAGGTGTCTTGCTACGCTGACATAGCACCACACAGCCTGAAAAGCCTCCATGACAAGGAACATTTCTTTCCACGAACAGCGTTTACTGATTCAAAGGGGGAAAGAAAAGTCAACAAAACATTTAGGAGGCATGTCTAATGGAACAGCTGTAGGAAATCCCCTTAACCATCTGTTATGAATATTCCCTACAACAAAGTTATTCTCGGATTTTAACAACCATCCTGGGAAATTTTTAAAAATTCTCACAAGCCACACCTTCCCAAAGACACTCCCAAAAGCCAGTGTTGACACTGTCCCTGCAAACTGCTTTGCTTTGCTTTGGAAGGTCAAGCCAGACACCTGAACAGCCAACAAACGGAAGAGAATACAAATGGAACAGAATGGAAATGGAAGAGAATAGGCCAGAACAGAGGAGACCCACAGTTACTTTTCCCAACGTTGACAGGCTGAAAAGATCACACACACACCTGCTTTTGCATCTTTAATAAAACAGGACCTCCCCCCACTCCCACTTTGGCCTCTTTAAAGACCCAGAGAGAGAGAGAGAGATGACCCTTTCAGAGGAGACTTTAATCCTGCAATTGCCCTCAAAAGCACAGCTGTGCACAGGATCCAGACACTCTGTCGCTTGTAACCATCCTGTTTTCATCCTGTGTGTTCCACCTCTTTTCTTACCAGAACAAAATTAGCTAAGAAGGAACATTTGCACAACACATTTTGATTTTGAGGAACTACCGGTCTTCTTTGCCTGGAATCACTCTTACGGCACAATCCTATAAGGAACAAAATTCTGTAACTCACAGCATGTTCCAGCCGGCTTCAGTCTAAACAGGTACAAGAGACTGTCCTTAACCACTGACCTCCCCTGACATGCCTGCCTTTGACCCAAAGGTATAAAACTAGGCCACCACGAGGCTAAATAATGCAGATGTTCCTGTAGTAATGACTCCATGCTATCTGTCCAGAGTTCATACAAAAAAGAGGGTACAAACTATAGTCAGCTGAATTTTTCCTATTTTATATTTAATTTGGACCTGGCCTTTCAACCAAAAAATGGCACTCAATAAATACCACTTAAGAACCATCGAAAGCAAAGAAAGCAAGAAGCGGCATCACTCAACACAAGAGGGTCGTATTTGGTCCCTTGGGGACTGAAGCCCAACGACAAACAACTGAGGTGCAGTATTCTGTGGCTGGATGAGAACCCCACTCCCATCTTGAGTTTATGCAGCCCTGAGGGCTGTGCATTACTTATCGAAAGGCAAAAACAAGATGTAAAGTTCCATGCTTCCCACACATGCCCACATCTATGACTTAGCTCTTTAATGAACAAAACGCTTTACATTATTTCTCAAATGAATAAAATGGACTTGGTGGGGGTTTCCCCAAGACAATTGCACCAGGTCAACATTTACAAGTTACTTAAGAAAATACAAGTCCCGGAAGTATTAGCCTAATAATAATGTAACCCTGCCAAAAGTACACAGTGCGCTGTGGCAAAAGAGGGTTTTGAATGCAAAGTACGTCACGGATAAAGATCTGATTTTTGTTTCTTTGAGTTAAAGTAATTGGAAGTTTAAGTCAACTGTATAGAGGTTAACAGCCCTAACTGTTGGCAACCCTATTTTTATGGGACAATATTTCCTTTCAAATTGATTAAAAGCAAATGTATTAACAGCCTGATAGGCAACAAATGTAAAACAACAAAGCAGAAAACAACCAGCATCCTTCGAGTTGCCGAGGAACATCCAGGCGCTTCTGGTTCCCGACTCACATCTAACACACTCGTTTCCCCGCAGTGCATTCCCTTAGACAAGACAACACCATTCTCAAAAGCGGCCTTCTGGCATTAGCAAAGGAAACACACGGCCGTGAAGTCAAAGCGCTCCCTTAGATACCAACCCACTCTGCCAATCATTCGTGGTGGGTGGGCTGGTGTGAGAATGATGCAGTGTGTCTGACAAACAATCACACCCCCTCTGGGTGGCCATCACTCCTTTCCCTGCAGACCACCAGGCAACACCTCAGGGGACCTAGCAGCTCAAGTTGCCTTCCTCTGCCACCATCCAAAGCCATGCTAGCTTGCTGCTGCTTTCTCTTGTACACTTTTTTGTACATTTCTTTACCCAAAGATGGCTCTCTGTATTGTCCATTTGGACAGCCACTGATCCATGATGCACCGAAAGAGCTGTCGATGGTTTGCCGTATTTTTTAATGTTTGCACTCCAAATGTGCAGAAATAGTTTTAATAATGTATAGAAAAAAAATTCCACAACTCCCAGCATTCCCAATCAGCCATGCTGGGAGTTGTAGATCCTTTTTCTGTTCAACAATAAAAGTTGTGTGCGCTACAACAGTAAGGGTTAGTTTTAAGTAGATTTTGATCCCACTTTTCAACCCTCTTGTTGATCTAATAGCAGAAAGATTCTGATCCAGATTTCTTGACAGAATTAGACCCACATAAACCTTGTTTTCTTATGTTGCAGGTTACAATGGTTCCCTGGATACCAAATTCCAGCCAAACTTTTGGGTGTCTAAACATGCATAGGATTGCGCCTTAATTTCTTGGTGAAAATGCTTAGACTTTGCTTATGCATACAGTGTAATGCAGTAATAGAATGGACAATACTAATTCAGACTGGATGTGTGTGTGTGTGTGTGTGTGTGGGTTAATATAATTTGATGCAAATATTCCCTGCGAATTAAAAACAAAAATCTAAACAAACAAATGACACAGACCAGCAAATCAAAGAGAACACATCTATCTCAGCTTATTTTCTTTTGTGGTATTTGTAGGACTTGTGGGAAATTTAAATGCAATTCCCATCCAGCAACATAAAAGGATACCATCCATGTTACACCATAGTCTTTTCCAACTTGGCACCTTCCGGAGATGGTCCAAAGTGGTTTGGGTAATAACAGGAGCTGTGGTTCCGCACATCTGGAGGGATCCAAGCGGGAGAAGCTGCTACACCATCCGATTCTGCTGAATGCACAGACGAGGCCGGATACACATGGATGGAGGCGGCAGTGGTAGGGAAAACTTATGTATATACAGAAAGGGCATTTAAAGTGCAAACATCGATGACAACATCTATGGAAAACAACATATACATCTCAAAGATGGAACTCCTAACATCTTCGGGATTTTTAAGAGTATAACCTAACGGTGCAGCCTGGAATATCAAAATAAATGCAGAACTATCAAGAGAGCCTCGAGTCATAAAGTGTTGGATCTGATTCATTAGCTGGATTGCCGAGCCGTTTGGAAAGTTTTTGACATAGACAGCCGGAACCATGGGTCTCGCTTGAGATTAATTTTTCACTCTTCCCCCAATCTGGCAAAAGCTGACTTCTGTAGGAAAAGAATGTATCCCATGCATGTAGGAAGCAGAATATGTCACAAACATTACTGAAGCACCGGATTGCATGAATCCTTCACTGGCTGGCTGTGATGAGGGCTGTGATGTGCAAGACAACAAAGAATGTGGGTTTGGGAAAGGCCAACTGAAAATCTCATAGAAAGCGTTACTAGATTTTGTTTCTTTGGTACAGATAAATGTTTTGGAACAGCATCTATCTGTGCCAGATATGAGTCTGACTGAGACTTGGGAAATGCTGCATAATCAAGCTATCCTGTTCAAGGAAGGAAATGCAGGAAGTCCTGCAGTCGTGATGGCTACTATAGGACGTGGAAATAATGTATTTTTAGCAGAGGTTTAAACTGCTGTCCTATGGGATAAATGGTGAAAGCAGGAATAGTTTCAGCCTTATCCAATATCTTCAAATCTCAGCACTTTGCAAGTTCTCTTCTGTGCTATTAAGGGGCAAGCACACCATCTGTCTACTGAAACAGAAGTTTACTGGGAAAGCTCTGCTCAAATTAAATGGTTCAATGTGGTGAAAGGGAAGCCTGAACCTAGAGTTCTCCATACACCAAGGTTGGGCAACTCTGATTCCTTTAGTAGTTTAGGTCTACATTTCCCATCTGCCTTAGCTAATGGTGCAGAATCATAGGATTTGTAGACCAAAATCTAGAACTCTACAAGTACATCCTGGTGCCACAAATTAACTGGTCCTAAAGAGGGTGTTTTATTCAGATAACAAAGTCTAAACTCATCCTTTCATAGCTTGCTGTTTGGTCAGCAATATTATAGCCCATGTAATGCCCTCTGCATTTCCTGATGTAGCGACTTGGTATGATTCAGCTTGAGTGAAGATCCTGTATACAAATATACAAGTATAAAACCCTTATTAACCCAGTCCAGCTGTTAAAGTTATCATTCGATATTGGTTTAATCCCTATTTGAGTTGACTTCTTGTCTTAGTGCAACAAATGGAAAGAATGATAAATAAATAAGATGATCAAAGTCTGGCGATGCTGCACGAGCACCTGGACGTGCATTCACTCTCTCTTGCTATGCTCGATGACCCTGTAGGGAGGCATAGGTGCTGCCTTTGAACCATGGTCCTCCTGGACAATTGTTAACGTAGCCGGAGCATAGATGTCGGAGATGCTGTCGTTGCTCTCCAGGGCACCATAAGAAAAGGACGTTTTAAGGTCAGGCTGAACTGCGGTTCCATTGTCGTGCAAATTCTGCATGCCTGCAGACAAGGAAAAGACAAAGTCAAGATTCAGTGAAGTGTGTGTGTGTGTGTGTGTGTTGGGGGGAAGGTTACAATTAAATTGCTTCTCTTTCCACTCATCACATGTATCTGCTTTATACAGATCTGGTTCATGTGACATGACAACCTGTAACAGCTGAATTTACCTGTGCAGACAGTGCATGTGGGAGCCATTTCTGCATGGTTTCCCTTGGTCTGGGGTTTCTTATGTCACGCACACCTTGGGGACAGGGGCTTAGGGTGAGATAACCCTCAAATAACCTTGTTTAGGGTTACTTGAGGGTTGTCCAACCCTCAAACAATCCCTACTGGCACAACAAGCCACGTCAACCCGGGCCCCTGCAGGCACCTGGCATAATGCAGCAGCTCCTGCAGTAAATTACCCAATCATGGGTTGTCATGATGTGCAGACCAGCTCAGTGGGTGCTCCAGATATGGCTTTTATCCCCCCAGTGTCTTGAATCATTCATGTAATTTTACAGGTGGGTACCAAGAAACTGTCATCTTGCACTTGTAGCTCTTTCATATTCCCCCGCCCCATGTCTTTTTTTCTTCCTGCAGAAAATCCATTAAGGAAGAAAAAGGAGGGATAATAGCACAATGCTTACTAGCTCTGGCAGTTCTCCACCTAGAAGCATCTGCACTCAGAGTGGTACTGCCTATTGCTAATGGCAGCAGCTGTCCAGGGTCTCAGGCATGAGCTCCTTCAAGACCAATCAAGATCCTTTTTAGGAAGTTGTCAGGGATAAAGCTGGGATCTTCTGTATGTGCAACCTTACCACTATGCTCTGCAACAGATTCTTGTGCGCTGCCCAGAGGAGATTGGGCAGTATAGAAATAAATAAATGCTCTAGCTCTCTTGCAGTGAGGAAACAGTGGCCTTCCAGATCCCCACATCAGCTCCTACAGATTCTAGTAGTCCAAAGAGAGGGCCATTCTCTCTAAAAGTATCTTTATTATATTTCTCTGCCTGTGATTGTTGTAACAAGATAGACATTTTACTGCAAACACACATGGATTGGGCAGTTACAGTTGCTGCTGTCAAAGTCTTGTAAAATTTTCTTAAAGAAGAAAACATGTGATGAATAGGCACCATCTTAGCAAGCAATTTCCTTATGACAGAATATTACTATATTATCATCAATAATCAGTGGTAAATCCCACAATGAGTAATCTTCCCAGGCAACCCCTGTATAGTCCAGATGGGCAGCTACCATCAAGAACACACCCATTAGAAGGAGAGATGTCCTCCCTCTCTTTCTGGAGGCAGCTGGTATACTTAAGTGCCCCAGACGAGTGGAGGCCCAGATTCAAATCCCCACTCAGCCCTGGAGGTCACTTGCTGAGTTTGGGTTCGTTTCTCTCAATCAGCTTAAGCCCACCTTGCAAGGTTGTTGTGGAGGTAAAATGGGAGAGAACCAAATATGTCAGCTTGGAGCCTACAGAGGAAAGGTGGGATACATAATGTCATAAATACAACTGCCCCAGAACAGGCCGCCCCTTTCTGAATGTTCCCTTATCTCCTTCCACAAAACCCCAGGAATCAGATGTGACTGGAAGAATGCTGGAATGAAGCAGTAACTGTAGCGTGTGCACTCATGTGTGTGATTGTGCTGGGCAGAATTATATGCGGGATATTATGTAATATCTAGAGATATCCTTCCACATTCTGTGTGTTTGTGTGAGTCCATGTGTTTGAGCACATGTGTACATGCACACACAAGAGGGAGGATATTTCAACCTAGATAAACATTATACAGGCAAGTGTTCCACATGCCCTCCCCAGGGCTGGAAAGCTGAGTTTGGTTCAGCCATTTCAACAACTGGGCTTGCTCCATACAGTACTTAGAGCACCACGGGTGTCTGTGCTGACATGCTGAGAACTGTTTCACTTGGCTTGTTAAGAAAAAGATTTGAGTATTACTTGGCATTGCATCCATGGAAATATAAGGTTCGAAAAAGATCGATTTCCTCTTGTTTCTAGTGATCAAGAAGACACCTAAAAATGCAATGAGGCATCTAAAACAAAAACAGAAAGAGAGAGAGGGGAATAAAAATGGGTTTGTGACTTAAAGAGATTTGACAGATTTTGAAAAGTTGATTATACAACAGAATGATCATCTATTAGGAATACTTTACAAACAGTTACTACAGAATGACACTGAAAATCAACAAGAAATGTAGGACAATTTGGAAGCAAAATCTTGGAGAAGAAATATCACCTTGCCAATGGGAAGCTTTATGGAAGAAAGACATTAAATTCACAATTAGCCAAGTACTAAGAGAAAATTGGTATAAGATTTTTTATTGGTGGTATTTTATGCCAAAAGATATCGAAAAAAATAGATAAGAACTAGATATTTTTATCTATAAAAATAGATAAGGCAATTGATACATGCAGAAATACAAAAAAACCTTTAAAACTAAGTCATTCTAAGAATATGATTTTGAATATAATGCCAGAGACTTTTTCAAAGAATATGTCATCATTATTTAAATATATGGCAACTGCAGCAGGAATTACAATTGATTCTAAATGGAAATCATTAGAATCCCCAACAATTGAAGAATGGAAAAATAAGCTGGCAGAATACACAGTGATGGCAAAATTAACTAATTATGTAAATAGAAGACTGGTTGAAGAATTTAATGACAAATGGAAATCTATTGTACTCAGTATAATTAATGAAATGTAAAAAGGAGTTCTTTTAAACGTTGTTGAGGATCTATAATTGACTTAAAGCGATTGGAAAATTTGTCGGTGTACAGAATAGTAACTTTTTTTTTCTGAACTCCATAGAGTGCCGAGTGACAGAAAGGTAGATAAATTTGTGGGTTTGTATGTACTGGTTGTACTTGTCTAAAATCCCTTGGCAACTTTATTTTATTTTACTTTATTTTACATATAATTTTCTTTTATTGTATTTTGTTTATGTGAAGAAAATAAAAAATGGGTTTATGAAACAACGGAAGGAAGAGAGGAAGTGGGTGCCAGCTAAGAAACTTAACCACTTGACCTCACAGAGAGCAACTCATTTGCTTTCAAGATTCTTTCTAAAAAGTATGAAGAAAGCTTTGTTTTCCTGCACACCAATCAGTTCATAAGGCAGAGGCATATTGTGAAGAGTTCCAGATGCATCCACAAGTGAGTTTATTACAGTGACAAAAGAATCCCACTGCGCAGGTACTGTTTGTAGATGGCACTAAAATAAAATATAGCCAACAAGGCTAAAGCCCCACTTCCTAGGACGGGGCAGCAAACCTGAGCTTAGGGTCCCAGTCTGGCCGACTGGGGTTCCTTAGACAGCCCCACCTGCTTTTCGGTTGAAGGTTCCTGGCATTTGCAAAGTTCTCTCCCCTTTCCAAAGGGTGGTTGTAAAGGTCGATTACTACACGACATAACTTCTCCTAAGACTTTCTTGCTGGCACTAGGCATTTCCAATACTCTTTCAAGTTCATGAATACAGATAGAAAGATTACACATCTTTTTTAGGAAAGAAAGACACTTAGGCAAAATGGAAAAGAAGCCAGAGTCTTAACCATGCTTTTTATCTGTGAAAAGCAACAGAAATGTTTATCACATTTCAGAGAACTGATTGCTGACTAAATCCAAGATTTGCTTTTATGTCATTTTTTGTATTTTTTGTTTTAATCTGCTGAATCCCACTCTCAATAGCTAGTGATTTATAAATTCTATAATAAATACAATAAAAAACAATCAGCTTACCCTAAGCCAAACATGCAAATATGGAGTACGTCTTCCCCAGTGAAGTCCAAGTAGAAAGTCGCACCTGACCCCAGAGGAAAAGCAGATGAAAATGAAACCTTTCGTTTTTACAAATGCACTCTCCTTACCAAAGGGTAGGCAGGGGCTATGGAAACTGTACTGGCATAATAGCATGGTTTTTAAATGTTAAGAAGAGGAAACTATGAGGACAATACATGTGAACACCCTTCTTACCGTAATTTAGTAGCTCAAAAGAATATGAAGGGTGTCATTTCATGCTCCCTACTCCAAAGGCACAGAGAGGAGACACAGCAGTGATGTGTCCTGCCGCCACTGTGCCAGGCGTTTTGTCTGGACGGCCATGTCCAGCCATCTCAGTTAAGAGCTGTGCAGGGAAGCAGGCCGGGGTGCCAGCAGGAATCGGTGGAAGCCACTGGCCCCAGCCTTCTCCCTTTCCCACCTGCATCTCATCTCCTTCTCTCCCAGGCCCAGCTGCATCCCCAAGGGACAGCTGGCTGCTGCTTTCGGCACCAGCTGCAAAGGGGCAGAGTGCTGGCTCAGCCCTCTGACTTCCAACTCCAATTTTGGGAGGCCACAGGACTGCACCCAACACGTTAGAAGAAAAATAAGTGTTACATCCTTCATGCGTACAAAATCCACTTATTTAAAAAAATGAAGGCAGCACACGCACATACACACACACACACAAACGCCCCTCTCTGTGACTGGAGTCCTGGAACCTACCTAGCTGTCAAAAGAGACAGAATATAAAGATCACTCTGCTCCAGGTATACAACGTCAAAGCAGAAAAATCCAGGGATTCAAGCTCATCTAGAAATTTTGGTCCTCTGACCTGAAAGAATTTCCCTGCAGTTTGCTTTAACTGCTTTCACATCTCAGGCCTCCCTCCCAACCAGAATGAAGTCCAGCTCCAGTCCTCGCCAGCACTGGCACTCTCTGCTCCTGGAAGTGTTGGGGAGAATCCAGTGCATGCTCAGAAAGAAGAGAGGCCTATAAAAGATCTGCAACCCCCCCCCCCTTTCATCAAACCATGCACAGGACGGCATCTTTAGGCTGTCAGCTCTTTGGGGGCTTGCTTTTTAGTTCCTTATAATGTTTGAGTTTTCGTTGTTGGGAATTACTGTTTCTTTATAAAATATCCTGAATGTATTCAATAAAGTGGATAATCTCTTTTCAGGATTGAACTCTGGCATGTAAAAATGGAACCTTCGCTGATCCCAAACGCAAGTTAAGACCTGCTGGAATTTGCACTCAATGGCCCACCACATTCTGGTTATTTTTTCCATGGGGGCGGCGGGGGAAGGGGGTCGCTTCCAGAGCTGTGATGGGAATGCAGACCCTGAAGTGGTAAGTGATGCATTTTCCTTGTTCTCTGCAGAGAATAGTGAAGCAGACAATCTTCCAAGCTTCTCTTTTAACCAATAAAGGAGATTTCTTATGCAGAAAAACCATGGACCTCACTATTTTAAAAGTATTCATCTTATTAGCAAAGCCTTTACATGACAGATGGGAACAACACGCTCCTGCCATTTATACTGTCAGTTTCATGAATTAAAAATACAGGTTCTTCTACTGCAGGTTCTTCTACTCAGATGTGATGGAAAAAGAGCCCATTCCAGGCCACAGGAATGTGTTGATGTTCTCCATTTATTATTTAAATCATTTTAATCTATTTATTTTACCTGCTGTAATTGCTATCACAGTAGACAAGATGTAGCCCACACTGGCAATCTGGGATGCATCGTATAGCTGCGAGGCTTGGGTTAAAAACCTATGATGATGATGAAGAACAAACAGCAGTTCAAAAAAAGAAGATGCTATGAAAAACATTCAGACCCACAATTAAAAAACCCTTTAAATATATCAGAAGGAGGAAACTAGTTAAGTATAACACAAGGTGAAGGAAGATAAAGAGATTGTAGGGAAACTGCATGGATTCTTTGCATTTGTCTTCCCTGGGAAGATGCAAAGCCTGCACTGACTTTTTGAGCTAAAAATGGAGTCTCTGTGTCCAGATGCACTGACCTAGTTTGCACGTGACATTATTCTATGGTTTATTAAGCCCATGGATTGCTGAACTTTGGGTTGGCAAGCAAATCCAGCCATGCTAACAAACTATAGATGGTTAACCATAACTGACCCAGAAAAAAAGGAATCCCTCATTTATGGTTGGGTTGTTCATTCTGGGTTGTTCAAATCATGGACTGTCTTTATGTTGACCCCAAACCATGGGATGTTGACAGGTTCTTTTGTAAGCCTACAGAACAAGAAAGGCATCAGGGCAGGAGTGGCAAAAAATAAAATGAAAAACCCCGACATGCCAGTATAACTCCATAAATGCATGTGGGATACAGAAAGAAAATGGTGACATTGGCAGGGAAAGAAACAACTCAGGGATTGAAAAACAAACTGTCTTTTGTTGAAACTGTCAGACAAACCCTGGGTAAACAACAACCCATGGGTTTAAAAAGTATTTATTAAAATTAGTATGCAAACCAGATAATTGCACCTCCCACAGAAGCATGTGCTCTTAAAACTTCAGTCTTTCCTTGAAAAGACAAACAAGGAGCGATTTGGCTCAGAGAGTAAAACATATGCTTTCCTTTGAGTGGATCAATCTGTCATGAACCAGGTTTTCCCCTCCCCCAGCCCCCACGTCACACTTCCAAAACACAGGCTGTTCCTTGGCAAAAGCTCTGAATTCTCCAGTGCATTTCCAGTAAATTCAAAAAAGAATGAGTCTCTGAGCTTGCACAGAACAGTTTGTTGAGCCCAGTGCGGCGACTACTTCTGAGAAGCCTCCTTTTGAGCACCCCTGGTGGTCCTCCCTCTGGGGTGTCCTTTTTGGAGATGAATAATCCTCTTTTCTGTCCATCGCTCCTCCAGTTGGTGAGCACATCTCTCCCAATGGTGCATCATGGGGCAAGAGGAGTGCCAGGCTCAGCTGGCAGCAGGAGCCCTTCTTCCATGCCCTGTCACTGCGGTTGTAAAACCTGACTGTTCTCAATGTTTGCCTGAACACCTGGGAAAGGTGCCCTTGAGGTACCTCCCCACACACACTTCTCCCATTTCAGTGTCTGAGAACTCTGGTTGCCAGGGTCTCTTGTCATCTGAGGAATCTGTATCTGCCTGACCTTGAAATGCCAAGAATAGCTGGCCCTTGCATTCCCCACACCATCCGTTCTCGGCTAGGCCTGGAAAAGGCCTTTCCTGGCCCCCTGGAGAACCACCACAAGCCAGTGTCAACAGTGCCAGATAAAACCTACAGCCCTACTAGGTTCCTAACATCTGAATGGCTATGAGCTGCAGTAGCTAAAAACTGAGCCTCCACGTCCAGAGGCAGCCCACTGAGATGATCTGGTTCTAGGGAGAAACAAAAGGGCATCTGTTTCCTGTCCTGCAGGGACACGATCCAGCCAAACCAGGCACGGCTGCGCCCCTCCTGAAGGCTTGCCTCCTACCAGGGGCCCACTGAGAAGGGCTCAGTGGAGCTGTCCGCCTCTCTGCCGTTGCCACCTGCTTCTTCGCTTGCCCTCTGCTGCCGCCTTGCTTCCAGGGTCTCTGCCTGTCGGGTGAGCCAGTGGCAGCAGGGAGGAGAAAGAGGCAGAAGACAATGGCGGCATCGGGCTGGCTGAGGGAGGGCCCACTCAGGGGCCTTGCCCATGGGCCCTCCAAAAGCTGGATCTGACACTGATGCCCTGTGGGCAAACTTCCCACAGGGCCCCTGGCTGGCATGACAGGGAGCCACAAAGCCATGGGCAACAGGGGTTTTGGGCTGCTGGGACCTCCTGGGCTAGAGGGCAAAATGGCTGCTGTTCCAGTGCATCCTTCAAAATGCCAGAAAGCATTTTATTAAGCAGGAAACAGCTCTTAAAAGACTCACCTGCCCCTAACAACACACAGAGGGATTGCCTGGCTTCCCACCCAAGCCCTGAGGTTGCTTGAATAATGCAGAATTCCTTTTGATTAACAGCTTAATTAAAAATTTCCACTGACATTCCGTTGCATGCCGCATCTGGCCGGCACGGTGCAAAGCAAGCCAGTACCTTTGTTTGGGTTTTTTTTCAGGAAAAGGAAGGAAGGGTGGGGGGAAGGCGCTCTGACCCACTTACGTGGCCTGGAAAGCCGCTGTCGCCACCATGCAAACCATCATGATGTAGAAGATGGGGTAGCCCAGCTGCAAGTTCCCTCGGATTGAAACCACAATCATGCCTGCCACCGCCTTCACCGTGATGACTGTCATGGAACCTGCAAGCATTGAGGCCGACAAACCTCTGTGGTTAAAATGCTAGTTGTCGTGAGCAACTGAGCCACGGCCGGCACTGCACAAAATGAGCCAAGTTCAGGGGCAGAAGTGCCTCCTCGCTTCCTCCTCCAGGGCCAGAAGTGAAGGGCCAGGCGCGACGGCCATGCTACAGATTATATAGGAACAGCATTTCTCGTATTTGGGGCCAGCCTCCAGGTGCTTACAGCTATTGGTAACAAGCAATGTGGATGATTTTCCTGTCGAGAAACTCACAAGGTGCCTTACAAAAAATAGCAGTGGGCAGTGTACAAATCAATATTAGCAATAACTATTTTATGCATTTATTATGTTTAAAATAGTAATTTTTTTCTTGCCTTTTTCCTGCAAGAAGCTCTCAAGGTAGCTTACACAATTCTTGTCTCCATTTTATCCTCACACCAGCACTGTGAGGTAGGTGAAGCTGACTGGACAAAATCACTGAGCTTCATAGTCAAGTGAGAACTAAAACCAAGATTTCCCAAGTCCCAGCCTATTACGCTAACCACTACTCCACACTGGCTTTCACTGCTAAATTGTCTTCTGCTATTGTTTTGCCAAGGCTGATTATTATACAGTAAGACAGAAACTATACTATGACCTCCAGCCTGCTGGAAATTTAGCTTTATGTTCCCTCGCATCGTTTATTGTTACAAGTGCCTTCTGCTAGTACAATGCAATTTGCAGTATTGTTCGTGTCAACACGAACTGCCCATAATACAGATGCATGGAGCAAAAACAGTTCCAAGGACAAAAACTGGTTTCATACATCAACAGCGGAATAAAGCAATTCCGTTTAAAACCAGCAGACTGAATGTTAAACTAATCTTAAAAGCTCGATGAATTAAAATGGTCTAAGCAGCCTGTGCGAAACTTAAAGGAGAGGAGCTCAAGTGCACCTCTCCAGGGAGGAAGTTCTGCAACCTGGGCACCACAACAGAAAAAGCTCCGTCTTGCATACCAACCTGGCTTCAGAAAGTGGTGGGATGCATATGTTGCTATCAAATGCAGCATGAAAACACAGCAGGCAGCGGTCTTGTAAATATTCTGTTCCCAAACCGTTTGGCTGAGTTTTATTAAGTAAGAACTGGCACTTTGAATTGCTCCCAGAAGAAATGGAAGCCAGCATAGATAAAACAGAACCAGGGGGAACGATCAGGAACAAGTGTTCACGGTATTAGTCTGGCTGCTACAATTTGTACCCGGTCAAGCTACACTTGAACCTCTGTGGAAAGGACACATTAAAAGCTGGCGAGTGCGGACACCAAACGGTACTGTTGCTGCCGATATTAACTCTAGCCCCTTACGGAAAATAAGGTGAAAACATAAAGGCTCTGGAACAAAGCTAACATGAATATATTGATAGAGATGGAAGTTCTTAAGGACTGGCCATCCCTTCAAGTGTGGTGCGATCTTTGGTATTTCATAATGGAGTCAAACTCATGAGCAGCCAGACTGGAATTGTTTATGGCCACTGTAAACTACCCTTAGAGCTTTGATTCTGGGCAGTAGAGAAATATTTTGAATACTGATAATGAGGTACGTCTACTATTCCTGCATATTTCCCATCGATTCATTGCCTATAGCACCTGGCTGGAGAACTGTTGTCATCCAGAGGGCCACATCTGTGGCAGTAAGCCAGAGGTGGGCACAGTGCGAGCCAGAAGCAGGGGGCAGAGTACCATGCCCTGCCTCAGCTTCCCTAAGCACCTCTCCTGCTCCTCACGCTCTCCCTCCCTTCTCGCTCTACTGTTTCCTCTGTGGGCAAAAGAAAGGAGCAGGAAAAGAGACAAGAGAGGAACATGGCCAAGAGGGGTGGCGGTTAACCTGGCAGGCTAGATACGGTTCGGGTCTGGGCTATGGTCAGGGATCCCCACTCTCCACTGCTATTAAAAACAGAGCCAGTGCAGTATAGTGGTTAAGAGCACAAGACTGGAACTCAGGCGATCCGGGTTCTAGTCCCCGCTTGGCCATGGAGCCAGCTGGGACACTTCGGGCCAGTTGCAGACTCTCAGCCCAACCTACCTCACAGGGTTGTTTTTATTTATTTATTTATTTATTAAAACATTTCTATGCCGCCCCATTCGCCGAAGCCTCGGGGCAGCTCACAACATAAAATTAAAATATAATACATACAGCATTTTGTGAGGGTAAGATTGAGAAGGGGTGGAAGATTGTGTAAGCAGTCCTGATTGCTTTGGAAGGAAAAAAGGCAAGATATAAATATAAGAAATAAAAATAAAAAACAAACAAACACAAGCCAATTATAATAAGCAAAGACATTAAGACTAAAATTTCTGTGGCAACTATGGGTAACTGTGGATGAGATTGAGAACAGAAGGAGGAAAATGATGTAAGCCGCTTTGAGTGGGTTGTAAGAATAAAGTGGGATACAAATCTAATAAATGAAATAATAAACAAACAAACAAACTTGGATGATACCAAAATGATATTTGCCCCTTGGTTCTGAAGCAGGTCGCAAAGCATGCTTTACTTCTGTAGTTTAATAAATGTAGTGCTGGGCTGGGACTCTCAAGGTCTGGATTCTAATGCCCGCTCACCCATAAAACTCCTCGGGTGACTTGGGCCAGTCACTCACTCTCAGCCTAACCAATCTCACAGGGTTGTGTGACGATAAAAATGGAGAACTACATGAGCATGTTGGATTATGTGCAAGAAGAAAAAGCAGACCACTTTAGGTGCAATCCCTAGAAGCTCCTAATAGGTACAGGAAAATTTTGGCCCAACAGCATATTTTGGCAGCACTTTATGGGTTAACCCACAAATTGCAGGGATGCAGGTCATGCTGAACTGGCTTCCTGCTTTCCGTAATAAACCCTGGATGTCAAATGTGAGGGTTGCTATTGCGACATCCAGACCCAAGAACTTGGGGTAATCTTTGGGTTAAACGACTTCAAAGTGCCACCAGAACAAGCTATGGGTCATTCATCTTCCAACTGCCACGCAAAGCCACATTATACCCTTAGCACTCCCACATACAGAGCACTGGTTCAAAAATTTAGCAACTTTACTGTATGGTAATAAAGCACATACATCAAACTTACCCAAGAGTGCTACCAATAGCAGAATTACCACTATATAATTAGCTTTCCTCTCTTTGTAGAAATATAGCAGCAGGCAGAAAATGATGACCTCCACCAGCTAAAACAAAAACAGAAGAGGTATCAGGTTGGGTTTTAAATCAACGTGTCAACTCAGTTCTGGTTTGGCAGTGAGGGAGGCAATCCCAACTGGGCAGTGAAGAGGAATGGAAACTGGAATCTTTATTTTGATTTCCACCTCATTCCAAAAGCTCATGATGAGTTATGGTATTTGCAGGTGACCAGGCACGGGAAAACAAGGTTACAGTGCTCTCCCCGGGATCTGCCTGTTCCTCAGGGGTATATTTTCACCCAAAACTGAGATCAGCGGTCCAGCTGGGGCAACAACCATGGCAACCTTGCATCCACACCATTTGTCGCAAACACAACACATCCTTTCCATCTAGATCAGCTTGGCCCAAGCTGACATCCCTCAGATGTGTTGGAGTATAACTTCTGGCATTCTCCCATCACTAGGATTCTGGGAACAGTGGTCCGGCACATCTGGAGGGGGCAGGCTGGAGAAGCAGGGACTAATCTCAAGCGGCAAGATGTACTATTCTGCTCCACCTCAAGCCACATTCCCTGCCTTCTTATAGCAGCCCAGTGAAAACAGTGAAGAAATAAGAAATCGTTCTTCCTGGAATGGAAGGTGAGGTCAAGTTGGGCTATGAATGCTCCACGGGTTTGGTATGCTGGTGAAGGGCAAAGAGCAAAGGAGAAGCTATTTCAAAGTGCTTCTGACAGATGTCAAAGGGTTCTGCTTTCCAAATTTTATCCCATGCAGGATGTGAAACCCATGTAATATTCTTCCCTTTTGCTTCTTTGTCAATGTCTGCATTTTATTTCTCATTAAATTACTAAGGACTTATTTCAGCCTTGTAAATAGGCCCACAAACATTACTGGTCTGCAAAATACTTTTATTAACTTCCCAAGACATTTGCAGCTTGCATTTCCATGACTGCAGATGAGAGGCAGCTCTTTTTTCCACAGCCTGCATGGAAATGCAGACTAATAGGTCAGGCTATGAAATTAGCAGGCTATGAAAGCACCTTCTGCCAACCCATTCCTCTTCCAGCAGCTTGCTCAGTCACTTGCATGGAGTTCTGGTCTGAGTTTTAAATACAGAGCTGACTTACACCCTCAAATATGGGGCACCAGGTGGTGCCCAGAGATCAAAGCCAGCCCAATTGCACCAAGTAGCCAAATTCTGTTAGGAGCTGCTAATAACCAGGTGGTGCTGTACCTCCTCCTGCCTGAAAGCTGACTGGGCTTCGGACAAGCTGTGGGGGCTGCATTCCAGTGGAGGGAGGTACTGAGGACAAGGGGGTGGGCTGTCAGCTTACAGGCTTTATTGCCGGTCACTTCAATTTCTGGAATGGGGCTAAACTGCACAAAAGCAGGGACACCATTCATTCTTGGCTGGTGGTAGGAGGTGGCCCTCTGTGGAATCCCAGAAGGCCAGGTTTTATTCTATTTATTGCATTTATTATATTAATATCCAGCCTTTTTTTCTTTCAAGAAACTCAAGGCAGCTTACATAATTCCCCTCCTACTCTTATCCTCACAACAACCCTGTGGGGTGGGGTGGGTTGAGAGTCTGGTCAGGAGGTTAGGGCTCCCACACAGCTGGATCTGGGCCAAGGCTCTGCACCCCTGCAAGTAATGATTGCACGAGTCCATTTGCTCTGGAATAAACATCCTTCACAGAGCCCAGGTCAAGCAATCGTGATTCTCGGCATGACGGGTTACGTTTCTGGCCCAGGCACCTCCCGGGAAAATAAGAGTGTGTGTCAGGCACCCCAGCTCCTTCTGCTCTGATGGTGCTCCTTACCATGTACAGAAGGAAAGGCCAGCTGACTAAGTGCCTGGTGATGTTCTCGCCCGTCATGGTCTCGTGACTGTTAGGCCCAAAGGTGATCAGCAGGTATGTTCCGACAATGGCCAAGCCACAGCCTATGAAGGACAAAACATAGCGTCCTTTGGCAGAAGGACAGGAGATGCTGTGTTAGTGGGTTAGTCAGGAGGCCTACAGCAGCCTGGCATTCTTTATAGGCACAGGCATACCCTGCAAGAGCAGGGGTAGGTGGCAGGGAGGGGGCTAAGTCAGCCTTCTGCAAGCACAGGTCCACCCAGTATTGAAGCATCTATGGAGTCCAGGTGTTTGGGGGTGTGAGGCGACCAGCTTCTGTAAACTGGGAGAGAGGCCTTCTCCTTCCTTTTCTTGGGCTGCCAACGTGGCTTAGAACTACTAACTATATGCAGGACGGTGTGCTGGTCATATTCAAGGACTTAACACTCTGCATTTCCAAATCCTAGCCTGACCTTACAAGGCCACGCCAAACAAATTAGCAGCTGAGAAACTGGGGAAAAAGCAATTTGTAGGAACAGCAGGAAATTCTAGCACGGAGTGTCAGGAACCAGTTCTTGTTGGTTTGTACAGTACGTGCAGGATGCAGCTAGGAAGCAAAAGACAGGGCAGGAGCAGAAACCCGCCTGCAGTGTGGATGCAGAAGAGACATTTTGAAAGGTGCGTTGAGAACTTACTCAAGAAGTCTTTGGGCTTCCATTTTTCCTTAATGAATATGACTCCGATAATTGCACTTGCTGAGTAAGAAGAAAAAGAAGACAGCGACAACTAGTGAGAACCATGCCTAATACCAGTTGGACTATTATTGGCTTATTTGTGGGGCCTTTTCCAAGATGTGCCGATTACCGATTAGCGTTTTATTGGGCTTGCGCTTTCTTTAATAGTTTATCATTACATTTAAGTCCTGCCTTTTTCTTGTCTTGCTCCAAGGGCCCCAGGTGGCTTATATAACCCACCTCTACTCCATCTTACCAGCCCTGTGAGGTAGGCTGGGCTGTGAGTCAGTGGCTGGCCTAAATGCACCCAGTGGGCTCCTCGGCCAAGCGGGGACTAGAACCAGGTTGCCCGAGTCCCAGTCCCACACTCTGAACCACTGCGCCACCCTGGCTGTCCATCGCACTCTCATAAGTGCAGGTACAGACAGCACAGCGTTCCCTACATGTCTTGGACTACAGCTCCCCTGCTCCTGGGCTGCTGATGGCATCAGGCCTGCGGATGCTTGCAGGGATTTGAGCCACTGGAGTCATGGGGACCAGCCAGGAGGCACAGGGTGCCATGGAAAGCCCCGCAGCCCCGCCACGTTTTGACACAGCAACACGAGCTTTTGTGGTGGCTCTTTTGCCATCCTGATCTGGCTTCTGCCTCCGGTCCTGCAAGGTCGTCGCCCATGCCTTGGCTCCTGCTTGCTCCCAATCCTGCCTTGCCTCTGGTCCAACACACCTTTGCACAGGTATCGATCCGATCCTTGCCTCTCCTTTGGTGTCACCATGCTTAGCCAGGCGCCTGGCCCTGCCTTGCCCTAACCTCGGCTCTGCCTTCACCTGCGGGTGCAGCTGACCATGCTTCTGCACCTGGCCCTGCCACACCTCACCCAGCCCGCCACCAGCCTGCAGCACCCTCGGTCCTGGGACTCCAGCAGCAGGCCCCTGCCGCTTGCATCCCAGGGCAGAGAGCCAGGAGGGCTCCTGGTGGCCATATGCGATCTCCAGGATAAGAGGAGCTTGCCTGTATCCCAGTTGCTGGGAAACACGGGCAGGAAGGAGCTGCTGCACGTCCTGCCCTTTGGGCCACCGTAAGAACAAAAGGCTGGGCTAGACGGACCCTTGGTCCGATCTCGTGCAGCGCTCCTTATGTGGTTAGAAGGGAGAAAAGTATCCTTGGGAAAAAGCAGTAAATAAATGTAATAAGGACAGAATCTTGCTCGAGCCCTCAAAACCAACCCTCTCAGGTAGGCCACACTGTTATCCCCATATAACAGAGCCAGTGCGGTGTTGTGGTTAAGAGCCTGGGACTGGGACTCAGATGATCTGGGTTCTAGTCCTCGCTCAGCCATGGAGCCCACTGGGTGACTTTGGGCCAGTCACAGACTCTCAGCCCAGCCTCCCTCACAGGGTTGTTGCTGTGGGGATAAGATGTGGGGAGGAGAATGATGTAAGCTGCCTTGAGCCCTTTGTAGGAAAAAGGCAGGGTATAAATCGGAAAATAAATAAATAAATAAATAAAATATTGCAAACGAAGGCTTGAGCTGAAAGCAGTTTGCCCAAGGTTACCTGGCGACTTCGCTGCAGAGGCGACACTCAGCCGGCACGCTTCTCTGCAGACATGCTGCCCACCCCAGTGAGGGGTGCTTTGTTAGCCTTCCATTTAAGACAGGAGGCACCCCGGGTCTCCAGTGCCCCATTTTCTCTTCCCATATGCTGTGTCCAGCCCTGTGCCCTGCAGATGGCTTGGACCTCAGCTTCCATCAGCTCCAACCAGCACAGCCAGTGTTCGAGACTGCTGGGAGTTGCGGTCCAAAACACCTGCAGGGCACCAGGCTGCCGTATAAGTTTTTCAAATGAAAGAACAGTATAGGCAGAGAGACTTACCTATGACGGACACTGCACCCAGTGGCACAATCAGGGAAAGGGGCGCAAAGGCATAGGCAGAGAAGACTCCCAGTTCCCCCAGGAAAAGCAGGAAGAGGCCGCACCACCATGTCTTGGTCTTGAAGTAGGCCCGGTGGTCCTTACACCCCACCAAACGAAGATGGCTATACTTCTAGGAAAAGGAGAAAGCAACAAAAGGAAATTTTGGGATTTAGGCTGCAGACATTTCTTCTGGGGAATCTGCAAGGGATTTTTTCTGTTCCCTTCTATTTACCTGGAGATTCAGGGCAATACTGATAACTAGATGCCCAAAAATAGCCAGCAATGCACCGATCAAGTTTTCCTGCAAGAAAGGAAAGCACACAGGAATTAACTTTAACCAGGGTGTCCATGAGGCAAACCGGCTTGCCAGATGAATAATGTTTAGTAGTAAGTCTGTCACGGGGGCCTCACGTTCTGTTGCCACCCATAGGAAAGCGTAGCTCCCCCCAACTCAAGACTACCACTCCTTCCCACAGCTGGGAGCAAACGCTCACGCCACTGCAGAGTTCTCCACAAACTGCACAGAACTGTAAGGAGAAGAGATCTTGCTTTTTGCCAGCCAGGAGAGCTTTCTGGGATATTTTGAATCAGAAAATTGCTCATCAATGGCGAGATCAGGTGATTGCAAACACATTTGACATCCCTTCTTAATTCTGCTTACAAAATGTAATGTTAATTTTATATGTTGCACAGCAGCTCACACTTGCATTCCCACTTAAGCAAGCGAGCAAGGACAGAGAGCTCTTGGCTGTGCCCACATCACTGGCGACCAGCCCTCCCCAACCT
Source organism: Varanus komodoensis (assembly GCF_004798865.1). Classification (NCBI taxonomy): domain Eukaryota; kingdom Metazoa; phylum Chordata; class Lepidosauria; order Squamata; family Varanidae; genus Varanus; species Varanus komodoensis. Next base: position 1,488,729 of record NW_025336635.1, read on the forward strand.
GGTGCTCTCCAGGTGTGCTTGCCGGCAACTCCTGCCGGCTCAGCAGAGCTGGGGATCCAAGTCCAGCACATCTAAAGGGCCCCAGGTTGGGAAAAGCTGCTTCAGAATGAAAAAAATACTGGATGACAAACAAGTTCTACTTTGTAAGAGAAGGAATCCTCAAGGACCAGCAGGGGCGGCGTCTCGGTGGCAAGTGGCTGGAGCTGCAGAGCAGGCCCGTTCGCTCTTTCCATTTTGTTTTATTCATGCATTCCCGTTCCAGTGTGTCCAGCTCGTGTCAAGAACTGCAGAATCGCTTCAGATCAACCAGAGGATGGCAGGGTCCATGTTGCTCCTCCTCTCCATTTTGCTTCTGCAGAGCTATAGGACAGCTGTGAAGTGCTGAGACCTGGGTTCCTTGTTCGTGGTCACTCCTCTTCCACTAGGAAGATAAAAACACAAGAAGGGAGGGGCGTGTGGTTGAGAGGGCCACCCTAGAAAGCTGCACCAATGACCTGATGGCTCTGATAAGCTGATGTTTCTCAATAGTTCTCTCATGCGCCAAGGCAGCATCGAAACCAGAGCGCATGACTGGCTCAAATTCTCACCTCGGCCACAAACTTGCCCTTCATTCAGCCACCACACTCTTAATGTATCCCTCCCACTGATCTATCACAGTAAAAGAGAATGTGTGTCTGTCTGTCTGTCACCACCACAGCTGTAAGAACACAAACCTTAGGCACCCGAAACTTAGCATGCTTACTAAGTAGACCAGAGCAGAACATACCTTGGGGTTTTTTTGTTTTCAAAACACATTAATTAATATTAATTCATTTAATATTAATATTAACATCTTCAGCCACTAGAGGCAGACTTCCCCAGCCAGACCTTGTTTGTTTGTTTGTTTGTTTGTTTCAGCCGTTTGTATGCCGTCCTTTGCAAAAGCCTCAGGAGAGCTTACATGAATAAAATTCCACAATAAATAACAATATATAAATAGTATAAAACATTCCAATATATCCTCTCTTAATTAATAAAGTAATAAAAATAAAATGCAACTGTATATAAATTACCAATATTAATAAAATAATAGTTGTGAAAATGGAAATTAAATAAAAAGGTCTTTACCTGGCGCCGAAAGGAATAGAGGGTTGGTGCCAGGCAGACCACAGTTTTGCAGTGCACCGAGTCTGAATATAAAGGAAATTAGTGGACCAAAGGATGGTGTGATATTGCCTGTCCACTCAAACTTGTGTGGGGCAGCCCCACTGCAGAACAGGGTGAGACTATAGGTGTCTACCAAGGTAAGGCCATACCTAAAGCGGTGAGCAGGCAGGTCATGATGGGTCCTTTAACCCATGACAAAATGCCACATGTGTGTGGCTGTCGCAACAGCCGTGGGGTCGCAGCAACTCATCCAAACCCAGCCGCCTTTGAAGTTTCAACCAAACTTACAGGACATACTACAAACCAAGTTTGACCTTCAAAGAACTCATTGTGTCTGGGTTTGTATGACACAGCACATCCCCAGCTGCCTATTCATGATGGCCCCAGCACATGACCAGCAAGCGCTTCAGCTAGCAGTGGGTTATGGAGAGCCCAGTAAGCCCCAGCACACTGTGTCCGACTCTGACGCTTTTGAGAGTCTGCTCATGGGAAGCTGGATCTGTTTGCTGGTCTTAAATAGCAGTACCCCACCTTCAACGACTCACCATGCAAGTCTGGTGAAAAGTAATGCCAAGGTAATATACACGAAGCACTCTGAAGATCCAAGACTTCCTATTGTTTCAAATATTGATTTTTTTCCACTGAAAAGTAAGCAGCAGACTCCAAAGTAGCTCAAAAAAAGAGCAGAAAAGCAGGAGAAAAAAATCACTATTTTTAAAGAGTGTGGCCAGAGCGGGAGGAAGGTACAACATGATGAAATAGTTCAAGAACCAGCAAAACAATAAGGCAGCCTTTCCTTACCTAGTACCCTCTGGCTGCGTTGGAACCAGAAGTCCCATCCTCCCCACACATCCTAGCCAGCAACACTATTGCTATTTCAGGTTACTTTTCACCTGCAACACTGCAGGACCACTGCTTTTGCTTCTGTTTGTAAATCGGCCTTGGTCCTAGCACCAAAAGGCCGAATACCACTTCCTTTAAGTAAAAGCAGCATCTTGCAATCCTTACAACAGCCTTACAACACTGACCAGGATTATCCTTTACAGTTCACACCCGCTGCCAGTGCCTTTCCCTTGAACTCCCCCTCTTGCCACTTAATAATAGCTGCTGGAAGACAAGCGGTGCCACTCCGGCGGCGGCAGCTCAGCTGCAAGCGGTACACCCTGGTAAACAGGCCACAGCCTTCCCTGGCCCCTGACAGCTGTTCTTCCCTCAGCTGCTGCCTTACAGTCCCACTGGGTACAAAGGACTGCCGGTCGAAGGTGACCTATTAAACGTACGATGGCAAAGCGCAGCTCGCCTGCATTTGCAGCTGCAGTGCTACGAGGTTTTTAAGTGTACGGGCCTTGCGCCACTCAACGGCTGCACAGAGAAATTCCCAGAAGCAGAATCAGGGTTTTGGCCACAAACATCAACCCACAGACGGCCCGACTTGCCTTCCAAGGACTTGTTGCCCTCCAAATGCTGAACAGCTCTCAAACGGTCCAAGGGGCGCAAATGAATGCCGTGTATTAAATAATTTCAAATACAACCAAGACATTGCATCACAACAACTGAAACTTTGCACACATTCACTGGAATACCAGAGGGTGGGATTCAATTTGCATCTTAACTGGAAAACGGGGAAATGCTCCTTGTGTGCTGCACTTTATTCTAGGTAATGCGTCCCCAACCTGGCAGCCTCCAGGTCGGTCTTCCCCTTACCTGGTTCCCTCCAAATGCATTTGGACTACAACTCTCTCTATACCCAAAGAAATAATCAACACAGCCTGAGAGCAGCAGACTGGAGAAGTTGGGCCAGATGTTCTGGACTACAACTCCCAGCAGCCCCAGGCAAGACAAGCAAGTGGCTGGGTGCCTGGTTAGGGGATGCTAGCTAGGCTATTTCAATTGCATGCACCAGGTAAGCCCACCACCCCACCCTTATCACACGGGGAATAACAGGGAAGCCAGCATGATTCACCGAATGCCTGCCCCTCCCTAGGTCAAAATTCCACGCTGCGGCTGATACGGGTCAGTCAATAATTGCCGGTCCAAGTTTGCATCATAAAAAACCACAGATCCGTCCTGACATCACAAGCCTGCACGCTGTTGTAACAGCACTGACTACACCTTTGGGAATTTATGCACAATCCTTGCCTCAACACCCAAGCCATAAAAACATGAGAGAAGCCACACTGAATCAGACCCAACGCCCATCAAGTCCTGCACTCTGTTCACACAGTGACAATCCAGCTGCCCACAGGATCCCTCAGGCAGGATGGGTGCAAGGACTCTCTGCCTGCCCAGGCTCCCTGGCAGCTGGTGTACGCAAGCACACTATCTCACATAATGGAGGCTGCACATAGCCAGCAAGGCTGGTGGCCACTGGCCACTTCCTCCTCCATGATTTTGTCCCATCTCCTCTCAAAGCCATACAACTTTCAAGGTGTTTCTCAAGACACAGTTCCAAAGCCTCCATCTTGCTCAAGTTTCACTCCTTCACACTACATAACGTACCAAATGCAGACTCCATCGCCACCGCTTTTGGAATGTTTCATTATAGGATGCCTGGAAAGCAACTGAGCGTTCTGGGTCACAAACGCTTTCCAGAAAATTTTTGGCACACATCCTTATGGTGTTTCTAGATGAGGTTTTTATGGCACCCTTAACCTGGACTGAAAACCAAGGCAGACTGGATTCTAGTCTAGGGGTAGTGGTTAAAAGAGCACAAAAGAGACTCAGGAAAATGGGGTTCTAGTCCCCACTCAGTCATGGAGCTTACTGGGTGACTTTGGGCCAGTCACAGACTCTTAGCCCAACCAACCTCACAGGGCTGTTGCTGTGAGGCCAAAGTGGAGCTTTGCAAGCCATTTTAGGTTCATCACAAGAGGAAAAAAAGGCAGGATGTAAACACAATGTAATCACTGTCATCAGCACTATGTTTATAGCCTTCCATGTCCTCCCTCCCACCAGAGAGCCTGGAGGAATGTCCATGGGGTTGTGATGGGACAGGCACGACTTTGCGACTTTGCTGTTTAATGTCCTGCCACCACCTCTTTGGTTATATGAGAAAAGACAGGACTGACTGTTTCTGCAAGGAGTCCTCTGTCTGGAAACACCTGCACATGCAAATCCTGCTGCATTCAGGAATACAAGTGAGCAATGCCATTCATGTGAGCAGACCTGGCCAGCCAAGCACCTCCCAGGCCAGCCCTGCGAGTCCAATGGCAAAGGTGTGCGGGGCCTGCTCCTCCTCTCCTTGGAACCTGCTTGTTCACCTGCTGCTCATTCCAGCTCAGACAGTGGGGGAGGGAGCAGGGATGCCCATCAAGCGAGCCAGTGGTGCCATGAGGAGAAAAGGACGAGCGGCGTGGCAGTGCCTCGCTGTGGAAGGCGGGCAGGGACCCTCCAAAACCTGACACAAGCACCAGCACTGGGTGTCTCATGTGTGTCCTGCACAGAACTTAGATACACACATACTCTTCTCTCAGGCATTGCTCCGCCTTCACAGGCAACTTGCAGCCTTCACATTCTTTGGCCTACAACTCCCATCCGCCCTGACCAGCATAGCCAGTGCTGAACGATGACAGCTGTTGTCAGCTGAAACATGTGGAGAGCCACAAATTGCCCACACAGTTTAGCTCAATTTCATACATACACCACTGTCTTCTTCTCAATACTCAAATTACACCTGCAGAGACACATTTATGCCATTAGCTACCCCACTTGATGCCCTTGCACATCATCATTGAAATTCTGGTCCATAAAAGACAGTCAGTCTTGTTAAATCTTGAAACATACACTCCTATGTAGACAGACCTTTTTCTGCCTAAATGTGCAAAGGACTGCACTCTAATCTGCCCCAGCCTAGCACCCTCCTCATTTGTTGGATGAAAATGCATCTCTGGTCATGCTGGTCAGAGATGATGGTGGTTGTAGTCCAACACATGGGGGCAGGCTGGTGAAGGCTGCTGTAAGGTACTGTACAAGCTACAAACAAGCAAACAGCTGTATTTTCTTCTGGAAATGACCTGCATGTGAACAACTTGATGATAATTTCAAGAGAGTAAGCATCATAGCCTATTGCAGCAAAAACTACACAGACGGTGTCGTGGCACCTTAAAAGCTAACACGTTAATTTTGGTGTCAGTTTTTGTAATGGACAGCCTTCGACAACGATGAAGATTGCTGTGGGCCCACAGAAGCATATGCCACAATACATGTCTTGATTTGCATTATGAGAATTTCTCGAAAGGTCAAATTAAACCGAAGGGAGGAAAGAAAGAGTGGCAAGCGTTTCCACCTTAGTTCCTGTTTGATATAAAAACCTACATTTAACTTTTCCTTGGATGCAAAGCTTGTTCTCCACCAACAAAGTGACAGGTCGTCTATTTTTATATAGTTTTTTAAAGGGGCTCAGTCTAATCCAGTAGGCAGAACGAGAATGTTAAATACCATCGAAAACATCCTTGGAAAATAGGAAATCGCGCATTCAAGGTGCTTGTTTCTGTCTGCTTCCCAGGCCAAAATGCTGCCTGCTTTACCCAGCCCACCGCCGCCCACCAGCCCACCACTCACTTGTTCCCGTTTCCCGCGGAAGGGACCGCCGGTGCCTCCTTTGCAAACCGAAACGTCTGGCAAGCCGCGAGCAAAAATCGCCCAGAACGGTCCTGCTCCGAGCTGCGTTCTTGCTTTTCCAAAACAAGCGTCCGATTTGATCCGGAAGCTGCCGCTCACCGCCCCGGAAACCTGGCTCGTGCAGGAGACTGGCTGGCCCGGAGAAAGGCAGGGCCGGGCCGGGCCGAGCCGAGCCGGGAGTCTCCTGCGGCAACCGGCAGAGCTTGCTCGGACTGCGCAAGGCTCGGCGCAATTGCGGAACGAACAGCACGCTCGCTTGCTTGTGCAGTGGCGTCCAATGGTCACAGTCGGGCATGACGCGTTGAAAGCTGAGGATAAGCGCCCCGGTGCCCTTCAGATTTTTGGACTACGGTGACGGGAGCTGTCCAAAATATCTGGAAGACTTCCATCGTCCTACTCCTGATTCAGCCATCTCGTGGAAGACGCTACAGACCCTTCTGGTTGCTTGCAATTTAGGATGCCATCCTAAGCATATTTAGACCGAAAAAAATCCCCGCAGCTCCCTCCATTTCACAGTCAACTTGAGGGGAAATAAACGTTTTTCGCAAGCACAGATGAATGAAGTATTGACACATATTTAGTGCACAAGGGTGTGTAGAGAGAAATGGTGAACCCTGAGGGAAATCAAGTGCAACGAAGCATGCGGTGACAATGGCAGGGACGCTTCATTGCATGCAAAATAAGCACAAGGAAAGGGGAAGCGCTCTTTACATTTTCAGAGGAAATGTTGTTTTTCTCTCTGGAAGGAAATTTTGAAATGCCACTTTTTAATGAGAAAGAATTGCAGGTCCTTTGTCATAGTGAGGACAAAAGAGGACGGTGAGAAGCTCAGAGTGTTTCATCTCAACCGTTATCATGAAGGAGAAGGAAGTTTGCAAATCATCTTCAAAGAGAAGCCATCGCCTTCGCCTCCTTAAGCAAAAGACGCGAGCAACCGAAACTGCTAAGCCTTCAAACTTGGCTTCACCGCACACTGGGGAGCAAAAGGCAGCTAGAGAGAGCTTCCCTGTGATTGGCTAATTTTGGCTCCCCGAAGTGACAGACAACGTGACTGGAGGAGAAGAGAAATTGGTTCTCTTTGTTGCCCAGGCAACAGGTTCAAACTTTCTCCGGATGCTCGGCTAGGGCGGACCTCGGAGCCAGGTAAGGGCGGGCGAGCCCAGCAAGCGCCAAGGTGCGCTGAGAGACGAGAGACCGCTTGGGGTCTTAAAAAAGGACAAAGAACCCTAAAAGGACCATTTAGCCCTCGAGCTCAGAACAGCAGCGATTGATTTTCCAGCGTTGCTTCCTGCTCTGTTGAGGTCAGCCCTGCAAAATGCAAAGGCAAGGTGGCTTCGCCTGTTTAGCCCTGGAAGTATTTGTTCATTTATTGGTAATATTTCTACACGGTCGCTGCTATGTGCCCTCAAGTCATCTTTGGCTTATGGCGACCCTATGAATGGAGACCCTCCAAGATGCCTTATTCTTCACAGCCCTGTTCACCTCCTGTAAACTAAAGGCTGTGGCTGCCCAGTGGAATCCATCCATCTCCTATTTCCTCTTCCTCTGCTTTGACGTCCCTGGCATTATAGTCTTCCCCAGTGAATCTTGCCTTCACATGATGTGCCCGAAGCACAATAGCTTTTTTGGTCCTTTTTGCTTCTAGGGAAAGTTCTGGCTTGATTTGATTTTGGGCTCACGTGTTCATCTTTCAGCCCAAGGTATTGCAAAGCTCTCTCCCAGCACCATGTTTCAAATACATCAACTTTCTTACTGGCAGCTTTCCTTTCTATAGTGCTAAGTAGTTAAAGAAAATAAGTGGCTCACATACACACAATAAAATCGCATTTAAAACATTCGTGTTAAAATCAAATTAAAAATATAGTTTGAAAAACACAGTTCCAATTGCAGTAATTTTATACATTCATTTTTTTACTGCCCAGTAGCTGAGGCTACAGTACAGGAACAGTGCAGAGGAGCAGCATGGTTAATTTAATTACAAGTCATGGAAAACCAGGATAAACACGTGCAATTTAGGAGGTGTTTTGAAAGACACCACATTTTCTGCCTCCTGAACCACTTGAGGAAATTTTCTCTATAGGGTGGATGCACCACCAGGAAGACCCATTGTCTAAGTTACATGGTGTCATTCCAATAATTTTGGAATGGTTAGTAAGACCTTCGCTGATTATCTTAAAAATCTGTTGGGTATATATAAGGGAAGGCAGTCTGCCAGATAACCCGGTCCCAAGTTGTTTGTGCAGGACTCCAGTAGTACTGTTTGACTTATACTGCTCCAGCCTTCCCCAAACCAGCCCCTTGCAGATCTCTGCAAGCCCCATCATTCCCAACTATAAGGCCCATTGGTGGGATGAAGTTCGATGCATGTGGAGAGTGCTGGGTTGGGGTATGCTGCTCTAGCCTGATGTTGTGTGAGCAGAACACCAAAAATGTTAATCCCATGGACAGGACCAGGTTACCCCAAAGTTAGGGAGATGTGATTCCCAGACCCTGTTTTTCTGCCAGGTTTGACCACATGCTTTCAGAAGCTTCCTAATCTTCTTTCCTTGGCTTCATAGTCATCCTGTGAAGCTGTTTATTCATTAGATTTATATCCTGCCTTCTCTTTTTTAAAGAACACAAAGCAGCTTATGTTATTTTCCTCTTCCTCCTCTTGGTCACAACAACAATGCTATGAGGTAGGCTGGATTGAGAATTTGTGACTGTCACCTGGTGGGCTCCATGGCTGAGTGGGGACTAGAACCCAGATCACCTGAGTCCCAGACCTATGCTCTTGACCACTGCACCACACTGGATCTCTTTGTTAAGTGGGGAGCTGTGTCCCCACAATCAGCAGGCAGGTGGGATGGCCTCTTTACTGAGGAATGCCCCTGTCTGAAGACCTGTCAGAGCACCATCCTCTATTTGAAGGTGTCCCCGTGAAAAGACTGCCCCACCAAAGTGCAGGTTAAGGAGAAAGCAGCACAAGAACTGCTGCCTACCCACACTCAGCACCCACATAGCAATCTGATCAGGCAGGGACACCTGGCTACAGTGTTCCACACAGGTAAGTTTCAGGTTCAATTTTAATTATTTCTAAACTCACATGTATGCATATAGATTAACACACAGGCACAGGTTTATGCAAATCTTTGTTCTCCTTTGTCCGGCCCCTGGGTCTGATCTCTTTGGAACTTAGCCCTACCTGGCTGGACTGTGCAATTGTTTCTGGCCCTGGGCAGCTTGGCAGTTCTTCTGTAGCTGCTGAGGCCTGAATCTGACATGTATCACAGAAGGTCCTACAGTAAAAACAAATTATTTTAATGATTATATTTATATATTACCTTTCCTCCAAAGATCCCAAGGTGGTATCCTTGGAGGAAAGTTTCCTCCATGTTGTCATCACAACAGCCCTGTGAGGACTGGCTTCATGGCTGAATGCGCACTCAAACCTGGGTCTCCCCAGTGCTTGTCCAGAATTCTAACCACTGGCTTTCAGTGGCCATCAGCTTATTCATCTCGCCCCACCATCAGTCTTAGCATCACCAGTACACAGAAGCGGGGAAGTCATGGTGGTTCCTTGCCTCTCATTTATGGGTGTAGTACCAGTAGATCTGGCAAGGATATTCCCAAATTAATGGAATGGCCTAGATTAAAAGACTGCTCTAAAATATAAGCAAGGAAGGTGTCTGTAAAAGTAAAGATCAGAGCTGGCATTTGAATATAGAAACAAAAACTTGCACATCCAGTGGGCAATATAATCAAGTACAAAACCATTCATTTATTAGAATTGTAGCACAGGAGGTTGCTGTTTGTATGATGTACCTATATGCCCTACGTATTCTTCCCTATATGCACTCCCGCCCCTTAAGATCTGCAGCAGAGGCCCTGCTCCGGGAACCCTCCTCGAAGGAGATTAGGAGACAGAGTACCCGGAGGAGGGCCTTCTCTGCGGTGGCGCCCTGACTATGGAATGCACTCCCCAGAGAGGTTCGCCTGGCGCCAACATTATATTCCATTCAGTGCCAGGTAAAAACCTTTTTAATTTGCCCAGTATCTTAATATTTAAATATTTTAACTTGGTTTTTAATATGGTCATCCTCAGTCACATTCTGTTATGCTTGTTATGTTATTGTATTTTGTTGTATTTAATTATTGTTATGATTTAGGCGACTTATATTAAGGGCGACTTATTTTATATTGTTAATTTGTTTTATATTTTTAATGTATTATATTTTAATTTATGTTGTGAACCGCCCCGAGGCCTCGGCGAATGGGGCGGCATAGAAATGTTTTAAATAAATAAATAAATAAATTTATGTTGTAAACTGTCCTGGGATGTTTGTATAGGATGGGGTAAAAATATTGCAAGTAAATAAATAAAAGGTACATTGCTACTTATATAAGGGTATTCTTGACAAGATGGCATATTTGACATTTTGGCAGCTTTTTCTTTTCTTTTCAATTGACAGTAATTGTTTAATTAAGTGATATTGCAATTCTAATCCAAAAAATGTTCCTTTTCTTATGCCACATTATTTAGTTTTCCAGAATAAAAAAAATCTGTTGGTTTTAAAGGTACTACATGTATTCATGTTTTAGAAAGAAAATAGAAAATCTGAGAAGATGCCATTTTTCATCTGGCTAGCAGTAGTTATGTGACATGGCGACCAACTTTGAAACATATGGCTCAGCGGGCAAAGTCAAAAGGAAGGGCACCCCTAATTCATATCCTGAAAGTGTGCCAAAAGGTAAGGAATGGACTCTGGACAACTCACAATGAAGAGGCACTTGGTAGGTACCAAGCAGAGGAGTTGCCAATTTGGAAGACACCTTCATCCGTGTCATACATGGAGAAGCGTTACAATGTGAATGTCCACCTACAAGAAGTAGGTCAGGGAGCTCAAGGCCCAAGTGGCCTTCTCGTCAATCTTACCAGTCCGGGGATTTGGGCCAGGAAGGGACAGGGGGCCCCCCGAGGTGAACGACTGGCTTAGGGTGTGGTGCCAGAAGGAACGCTTCAGGTTCCTCGACCACGGCACTCGGTTTCTTGCCAATGGACTTCTGGCAAGGGATGGGTTACACGAGGATGGGGAAAAGGTCCTTTGGAGATGCTCTAGCGAGCTTCGTCCGGAAGACTTTAAACTGAGCCGGGGGGGTGTGTCAGGCCCCCCAGTAACATGTCTGCACTGGACAAGTGTGGGGGGAGGATCAGGGCTCTGGGAGCAGGGTTTTAGAGGTACTGCAGGGACTGACAGGACTCCTCCAGAGAGGGGCCAGGTATCAGGGAGGATGGGAGGAAGGAGGAGGCTGGGAACTCCAAGGAAGGGAAGCGGTGGGAAGGAGCTGAGGTGCATGTACACCAATGCTAGGAGCATGGGTAATAAGCAGGAAGAGCTTGAAGCTCTCATGGGAATAGGAGGGTATGGCCTGGTGGGAATCACAGAAACTTGGTGGGATGAAAGGCAAGTCTGGAATGTGAACATAGAAGGGTATCACCTTTTTAGAAAGGACGGGAAGGGAAAGGGGTGGGGGTGTGACTTTTTACGTCAGGGAAGGGATAGGATGCAGTGAGATAGAATGCAGCACAGATGGGGATCGGTAGAAGCAGTCTGGGTGAAACTTAGGGGTTTTGACAGGGAAAGAGACCTGACAGTGGGGGCATGTTATCGCCCTCCAGGTCAACTTGAGACCCTGGAGGATGTCCTGACAGGCCAGATTCTAAGGATATCTCGGGGGAGAGACACAGTAATTATGGGAGATTTCAGTCTCCCAGATATTACTTGGGAGACTCACTCGGCAGTGACAGCCAGGTCACATCGCTTCCTAGAAGCTATAGAGGGAGGGTTTTTCACACTGAGGGTCCAAGAGGCGACAAGGGGGGGAAACATCCTTGACTTGGTCTTGACCAATAGGGAGGAGCTGATAGATGAAGTACAGATTAGGGGAGCTCTGGATGCGAGTGATCACTCCATCCTTTGCTTTGAGATCAGGGGACTGGGGACATGCAGCAGGTCAAGCACTAGAAGCTGGGACTTCAAGAGGGCCAACTTTGGCCAACTGAAGGCCAGACTGAGGAAAGTCTCCTGGGATAGGTTACAGGAAGGTAAGCAAGTTGAGGAGGGGTGGATGGCACTCAAAAGGGAGGTTTTGGAGGCGCAAGCCTTGACAATACCTCTAGTCAGTAAGGTGGGGAGGCGGAGGAGAGTGCCGCCATGGATACGAAAGGAGGTGGTTAGAGGGATTAGACGAAAGAGGAACCTCCGTAGGAAATGGGAACTGGGGCAAATAGACAAAAGGGTATACCGGGAGGAGGAGGCCCCTTGCAGAAGGATTCCTCGCAAGGCTAAGGCTGATTACGAGCTGAGACTTGCCAAGAATATCAAGAGCAACAAAAAGGGCTTCTTTCAGCATGTAAATAGGAAGAGGAAGGGGAGACAAGTGGTGGGACCACTAAATAAGGAGGAAGGAGATCCAGTGACTGATATGAGGGAACAGGCACAGATGCTAAATGACTATTTTGCCTCTGTGTTCTCCCCAAAGCAGGACGGGGGAGATCCGCATAGGAGATTAGATGAAGCTGGGGACTTAGGGGCACAGATTAGAGTCACCCCCCCCCCCTTGAAGTAGAGGGGCTCCTCAGGGCATTGGACATTGCAAAGGCACCAGGCCCTGACAGGTTACACCCGAGAGTACTTAGAGAGTTGGCAGGGGTTCTCTCACACCTGCTGGCCTTCATTTTTGAGGCCTCATGGAGAATGGGTGAAGTTCCAGAGGACTGGAGGGTGGCATCAGTGGTCCCAATTTCCAAAAAGGGTAGTAGAAGGGACATGGGGAATTATAGACCGGTTAGCCTTACGTCCATTGAAGGAAAAACAATGGAAAGGAATAGAGAGAGATCTAGTGATGCTAGATAGGGAAGGGAGGCTGACAGCCGCACAACACGGCTTCCGCAAAAACAGGTCCTGCCAGACAAACCTTGTGGAATTCTATGACAAGGTTTCGAGATGGCTAGATGGAGGGGATGCAGTGGATGTGGTATACCTGGATTTCAGCAAGGCCTTTGACAAAGTGCCCCATGATATCCTGGTGGAGAAACTGAGGAGTTTTGGGATACACCAAAGCACTGTCCGGTGGATTAGGGCATGGTTGACTGACCAAAAGCAGAAGGTAACCATTAATGGGGAATCATCAGGATGGTGGCCAGTGACAGGCCGGGTCGCCCAGGGCTCTGTCCTGGGGCCGATCCTGTTTAATCTTTTCATTAATGACATGGAAGAAGGGGTGAATAGTCTGCTGATCAAATTCGCAGACGACACTAAAACTGGAGCAGTGGCCACAACTGAGGAGCAGGTACTCCAGATCCAAAAGGATCTGGACAGACTATGGAAGTGGGCAGGAGACAACAGGATGGTGTTCAATGTGGATAAGTGCAAGGTCTTGCACTTGGGGCATAGGAATAGCTGTCATAAGTACAGGTTAGGTGACAAGTGGCTGGAGAGCAGCACTTGTGAAAGGCACCTCGGGGTGCTGGTTGACTGCAGGCTAAACATGAGTCAGCAGTGTGATGTGGTGGTCAAGAGGGCAAACGCCACCCTTGGTTGCATAGCCAGAAGTGTGGCTTCTAGATCGAGAGAGGTATTACTGCCACTGTACATGACTCTAGTGCGCCCGCAACTGGAGTATTGTGCTCAGTTCTGGGCCCCTCATTACAGAAAGGATATAGCCAGGTTAGAGTCAGTGCAACGTAGGGCCACAAGGTTGGTGGCCGGTTTGCAGGGGATGGGGTATGAGGCGAGACTGAGGGAACTGGGTCTCTTCAGCCTGGAGAAGAGGAGACTCTGAGGGGATCTGTTGGCAACATACAGGTATGTGAGGGGATGTCACATGGAGATGGGTAGAGACCTGTTCTCCCCTGCAGAGGAAGGCAGGACGTGCTCCAACGGAGCAAAGCTCAGGCAGCCAAGGTTCCATTTAGATGCCAGGAAGCACTTCCTGACAGTCGGGACCCTGAGGGTGTGGAATGGGCTTCCATGAGAGGTCGTTGAGGCCCCATCGGTGCAGGTGTTCAAGGATAGGCTGGATGTCCACATGGTGGGCATGTCATGAGCAGAGCCGGCTGGTGCCGGAGGTCAGACTAGATGGCCCCGGAGGCCCCTTTTGACTCGCTCTGTTTCTATGTTTTTAAGTACAGTATTTTCTGCCATGTCACTCTTCTGCATGGATAGACCAGGTCCAAAGTACTTCATTTGGGGTACTATTCAATGGGGATGCCCCAAACCCTCTGCACTCTGAGGATTACTGGCATCTTCTACAGGGCAGGGGAAGGGCTGAGGCAAAGATTGCCTCCATGCTGCTCCCACACTGAAAAGCAGCTAGATTGCCGATTTTGGCTGCATAATTGCAGTGCTGCAGAGCAGGGGGGGAGGAGGCTGAGGTCCCACCATTCTATCTTTTTTTATATGTTTTATTCAAAATAACCCTAAAACAAAGAAAAACTAAAAACAACATCAATCATCAGAAACATCAGGTCTGCTGGGTCCCCCACATTTTTTTCTATTTATGATAACTTAAAAACATATTTAATTCTATATGAAGTCCCGTATTCATTTCTCTAGCCAATAATAAAAAGAGTCCCAAGTTTGATAGAAATCAGTATCTTCTTTCTCCTTCAATGACAAAGTCAATCTATCCATTTCTGCACAGTGCAAGATCTTTTTTAGGATCAATTCATCGGTGGGTGGTTCTTCACTTTTCCAGTGTTGAGCAAATGCAATCCTCACCGCAGTAATTACATGTAAAATCAAGTACATTTCTTGTTTTCACGATTGTATCTTAGTGGCACCGGTCTATTCCCTTCCCCACCCCTTGGGCCACCTGCTTTTGCATGCTCAGAGAAGCAACGTGTGTGGTTCTTCCCACACCTGCCGCAGAGGGACACTCTGAGCAGAACATCCTGGTTGCAGCATCAAAGTGATTTTCCAGTGTTGGAGCTGGGACTCCAAAAATCTTATGGCCCCCTAAATGCTGCCTGGAGGGTGACAGGATTGCACTGTCCAAGAAACAGGTGCTTCATGAAAGATTACACAGCAATGACATCATCACAGCGTTGTCACCCATTTCTTCCTAAGCAAAATAAAATGGGAAAATCTCTGCATGCTGCATCGTTGAACCATGCCAAATTAGTCATGTCACATGTGAGGAAACCCAAAGAGAATAAATGTAATGTCACTGATTTCCCTTTTTAGGATACCATTATTCCTCCATTCCTGTCAAATTCCATACTCAGTGGATTCCTAGCTCTGAGAAGAAAGGCTTTAATTCGCAGACAAAAAGATTTCCATATATTGAGGTAAGAAACATGAGTCTTGTGCACCTGTTTGTTTGTTTTTTGTTACAGTGTACATGTGTGGATTCATCAGGGCTGAAAACACTGAATTGGAAAATTTAGTTCCTGCAAGCCACAAATAATTACCTTCCCCAGTTGCAACCATCACCCCACCATGCAAGGACAAAAAAAGAGCAGAAAAGCCCTCTATTGATTTTGTTGTTGTTGTTTTTAGTCACAAAGTCATGTCCGACCCATCGCAACCCCATGGACAACATTCCTTCAGGCTCTCCTGTCCTCCACCATCCCCTGGAGTCCACTTAAGCTCACACTGACTGCTTCAGTGACTCCATCCAGCCACCTCATTCTCTGCCATCCCTTCTTCTTTTGCCATCTATTTTTCCCAGCATTAGGATCTTCTCCAGGGAGTCCTTCCTTCTCATTAAGTGGCTAAAGTATTTGAGTTTCATCTTCAGTATCTGGCCTTCTAAAGAGCAGTCAGGGCTGATCTCTTCTAGGACTGACCGGTTTGATTGCCTTGCAGTCCAAGAGACTCGCAGGAGTCTCCTCCAGCACCACAGTTCAAAGGCCTGAATCCTTCGGCGCTCAGCCCTCCTTACGGTCCAACTTTCACAGCCATACATTGCAACTGGGAAAACCACAGCCTTGACTATTCACACTTTTGTTGGCAGCGTGATGTCTCTGCTTTTTAGTATGCTGTCTAGATTTGCCATAGCTAATGGAAGGCTTTTTCTTGTTCATTTTAGCCCTTGGCCAGAGGAAGCAAATTTAGGGGAATGAAAAGGTTTCTAGGCACCTCTTGAAGGGGTAAAAGGATTGTGTCCTCAGAGTTTTAATCCATGATTTCTTATTGGGTTAAAACTCTGGGTTGTTTAGCCTTTAACAACCTGGAGTGCCAAATATGGACATCAGGACAAAACCACAGGAGTATTTCTGCATTGTTCTGGACAGTTGAAGTAGCAAGTACATGGGACATGGCACACTCCATCGCTGCCTGTAGCCACATCTAACTATAGGTTATATAGCTCATCATTCATAGCTATCTGCAAACTGGGCCTGAACTCCTGCACTTTCTCGCCAGTGATCATTGGTGTCAGGGTAATGAAACATGTAGAACAAAAGCAGTATCTTTGTGGCATATTTTTCATTTTGACCAGTAGGTGGAAGCAGAACTTCATAAGGTGAGGAGAGCTGAGTCCTTCATGACAGCTTCGGATGGAGAACAAAACAATCTATATAATTGGTTCTCCTTGGCTCAAGCAGGTCATATATAACACCTGTTATCCTTTTGCCTTAGAACTGCAATTTCCAGTGTTGCTTCCATACAGATAGAAAAAAAACTAGACTCCTACAACATTGTCTGGATTGCTATTCCTAGACAATTGAACT
This sequence comes from Varanus komodoensis, assembly GCF_004798865.1. Lineage (NCBI taxonomy): Eukaryota > Metazoa > Chordata > Lepidosauria > Squamata > Varanidae > Varanus > Varanus komodoensis. Next base: position 1,505,212 of record NW_025336635.1, read on the forward strand.
GGCTTTCTTTTCTGCTCTGAATTGTACTGCAAAACACAGCAAGTACTTATTTATCTTAGTCCCAAGAGGTAAAGAAACATTATTCTGGGCCAGTAAGCCAATCTCAGCTTCTAGATTTTTCTAGAACTGCAGACTGGTTGGCTTTTTATTCTTTTTCTTTCTCTGTGTGGCTGCTTCTGAGAGCCACTCTGTATTACAGTGCATGGAGAGAAATATTTATGCAGGAAAAGGTATGCATTTGTAACAAATGAAATGCAGTCAAGTGTTTGTTTTCTTTTTCCTGTTGCATTTTTATGCATCAAGCAGCCCTAATACCCTGTGATGCAGGAAAGTGAGCTTGATCACATCAGGTCACATTGGCTAAAATTCAGTGAAAAGCAAGCACTTCCCATTGGTTCCAAAATGGAGAATTGAAGATCAGCTCAAATCTTGCCCATAGCATTTTACAATGGTCCTACTTTTATCTGAATATCTTTATCCTGCACCCAGTGCCAGTTCTAACTTGCTGAGCGCCCTTGAACAAGACACCCTGACTAGGCTCCCCTCCCTTCATGAGTCTGCCTTCTCAGTGCCCTGGCCCAGTTGCTTGTGCTCCTCCTCTTCTTTCGCAACAGTGCTCCCCTTTGCTTGCTTGACAGGCACTGGCCGTGGCATCTCCTTTACTTCCTTCTGACCAGCACTGTTGCCTGGGCCAGTGGGAGAGGCAGATCCAGTCTAAGGTGCTCTTGCTAGCCCTGCTGGGGAGTGGGCCCCTCGTGGGTGTTCGACCAGGCCTCCACTTGCCTGCCTGCACTTTCCACCCCAATAGGACCCCCAGGGCAGGATAAAATAGCTTGACTGAGACAGCAGATTTTGGAGTCCCCCCAAAACCTTGTTCTCTCCAGCACCTTGTGCTGGTAATAGCAAAGGGGGGATCTATGAGGCAGAGGTCCTTTCGTAGCATGGCCTCCTCAGTCCAACATGCCTCTGTGTATGAACACATTCATGTTGTTCATATTTGTGTGTGGGGGTGTGTGTATGTATAAATGCTCCATGTGCTTGTCTCTCTGGATTTTTTTCTTTGCCTGGATGAGGCCCAAGAGCTCACCCAGGTGGAAATACAGCCCTCAGGGGTCAAAAAGTTTCCTTACCCTTGATTTATGCAGTGCTATGAATGTTTACATAGCCATAAAAGCAAACACTAGTGGTGTAGTGGAGCCAAGGCTCACAGGGTGGAAGAGCCAGGACCATTTTAACAGCAGGAATGAAAACCTTTTCTGGCATCCACCCTGCCCCAGCCAAACATCTCCGCTCCTCCAGAGCTTAGCTGCACTCCTCACAATAGCTGAGCAGAAATCAGTTTTACCAGCTTATGGTTACGAGCTATCCCTGTTGCAATGCAAAGTATTTTGGGCAATTAGGACCCATTAGTTCTAGAAAGAATAGCTCCTGATGAAGATAAACACTGCTACACGGGTTTGTGGACTTTGAGATCAACTGTTTCTCTCTAGCACTGGGAAAAGAAACTCTTGGAAAATCTTGAGCTGGTGGTCATATGGTCTTTGGGGGGCATGCTGTATCTCTCTCCTTGGGGGGCATGCTGTATCTTTCTCATGCATTGTCTAGTTTCTCCAGCCCACAGTACCCTTTGCCCCTTCACAATCCCATGACTGTCAGCTCATCCTCATAAATCAGGCACTTATGTTTGCAAATTGGGCATAATTTAGGCATTGCAGTTTATGGGTACCCACATGGTTGGATCAACCTCTGTGCTGAGCTCTTCTTGCATGAGGAGCCTGGACAGGAGGAGCACCTGCACAAGAATTTCGTTCTTTTTGCAAATCATGCCTGCGTATCCTGTTTGCACCCCTGGATAAGTTCACAAGCAGGAATGCGACTCTCAGAAGATGCTCACAATTTCACGGACTTGCTGTTGTGTTTGACAGTGTGTGCTTGTGTGAGAGTGCATGAGTGCAAATGTGCATTTCTACACTCTAGTCTATGGGGGGAAGGGCACATTTTTCAAAGGAGATTGAAAGTGAGCCAAACCTGGAGATGGAGTTTGGAAAACCACAGCAAGGTCAGGCATCTCGTGGTCATCCACACTTATGGCTGCATTTGGAAATCTACCTCGACAGAACAGCAGACCTTGTGCCATTTACTATTCTGGAAGTTAGTAAGAGAAGGTAAGGAGCCCGAGCCACTGCAAGCTTGGTGGGAGAGGCCTGTGAGCCAGGAGTTCCCTGTCCCTGGTGTGCGCAGAGCATGTGTTGCCATGTTCGAAGCAGCTGCACAGGTATGTACCTCCAGGTGCATTTGCAGGAGGAAGCCATGCCTGGCATCGTATGTCCACCTTGACGTATAGCAGCTTTCCACGTAATGCAGTGTGTGCTTGGTCTGTAATTGTGATACAGAAGCCAGTGTCTCCTTGGCACATGGAGGGCCTGCACGAGGATCACCCACTCCTCTCCTCTCCTTTCCTGCCTGGGTCCGGCATCAGCTTCCTCCAGCTCTTAGCAGGCACCCAGATCGCCCCTCTCCCCATTTCTCCACCATCCTGCCAGCTGCCTTCCCAATAGTTGTCTCTTGGAATCCCACATTCCTGGCCAAATGTTCAAGACTCAATATAATTAACTCATCCAGACAGGACTCTCCTTCCTGCAACTGACAAGCTAGCCTTGTTGCTAAACTCTCAAAGTAAAAGCCAGGAAAAGGCAACATTTACAAAACCTGCAAGCAGTTCTATAATATGCTCCCTTCTCCTTTTGAGAATTTCCTGCTCTGTAATGCCAGCAGGCAGTAAGCCAAGCCACAAGAAATACAAAGGTTTGGCAAACTCCAGATTATCCCTAGAGAACAGTTGCTTCTTCCCATGAATCTGGGAGGGGGAAGCGAGTGTTGGTATCCCACCCTTTCAAGGCTCTTTGCAGGAAGTCCAAACTGTGGAGATGCTCAGTGCTCCGCAGCAGCATAGCACAGGGTGGGACAACACAAGCTGCAGGTCCATTTCTGGACAGTTGGGCTAGAGCAGGGGAGACAGGCAGGTGGCAGGCATCGTAAGGCCCCGTGAAAGAACAAACGCCTGAATAGAAATCATCTAGGATTTTACTGATGCCACCATCTAGTATATCATAACCTGAGAGTCAATGAACACAGTGTGACTAGCTACTATGTAAATGTTTAATTAGGCCATTAATATATGATGATTGTTTAATAAATAGCTGGTTTGATCAGAGAGACAGAAATTAGTTCCAGTCGCATTTTGCTAAGCAGTTGGATGGAATATGCCTGAAGTCTTTTTTTTCTGTGTCTGAAATTAGGGATTATTATTTATTTTGAATTGATCAATTTCTGTCCTGCCTTCTGCCTAAAAAAGTGGGACTCAAAGGAGCTAATACAACACAAATTAACCGAATCTTCCTTGGATGCAACCCTGTGCTCAGTCACCTGGGAGCAAGCCCCACCGAGATGCATCCGTCTTCTGAGTAGGTATCCGCAGGATGCCACTATAGAATCCGTCATTACTGTTGTTGCCTGACGTGGCCCAGTGCAAAGTGGGAAGGAACCTCCGCCCTCCTGTGCCCACTGCAGCCCCAGCAGTCCAGCAGAGTAAACTCTCTTCTTAAAGAGAGTCCCAAAATGCAGGCAATGTGATGCTGTGCCTCATCAACAAACCAGTTCTAGCAGTTTTATCTCGGTACAGTAGTCCTTTTGCAACACGATGGTCTAAATTGCCCACTGAAGGCCAAGCTACCCCTTGTTCTACCCCAAGCTATTAGAGGAATGGTATCGTGATGGCAGGAAATTCATTCCACCCAGCTGCTGTGAGGTTTGCAGAGGAATCAAAGAATCCCGAGTGGGTGGGTGATGGCATCAACCTCCTGCTAACAGAAGCTGCCAAGCTGCATCCCCGAGAGCTCCGGCTCCACTAGCCCACCATCGAGAACTGGCTTGCCCACTCCCCTGCCCGCCTGACCCAAGACCACCAACCCGGCCTATTGGGGAGGTGAACCAGCTTCATGTGAAGTGGGTGGGAGGTGGTACCTGGGGCAGCTTGGCATGCTTGCTTTTCATTCATCCTATAAATAGAAAACTCACCCAGTTTTCACTCTGGAATAAAAGAATAGCCGTTCTGGAAGAAGCATTGACTCAGGGAGGGGTGCGGTGCCTTGAAATAATATGCTCTGCCCACATGTTGAAATCATTCAGGCCAAATCAGATGTATAGGTGGGATTAGGCATGTGATGGATTTGACCTCCCTGAGTCTCTGTATGCTGCAGTGCAGACACTGGGGAAACCTAATCCTCCATTTTGGACCCGTTTTGCCATGCAACATGAGACTCCCCCCATTAAAATGAGATTATTTTGATTTTGAAACAAGCCAAGTAGAGCCTGCTTAGTGTACAGTGACAATTGACGAAAAGCAGTAAAACATTCAGAGGCTTAAGTAATGGGAGGGTGAGTGCTGAACCCACATTAGAGTGCCATTGTGTGCATCTCCACCCACGAGGTCACACTCGTGTCATGCGCGCCCTCCACTGCTGGATGGAAGGAAACAAATGCCCTCGTTTTGACATGAAGTGCACAACAGATTCCTAAGTAGGGCTGTGACCCTGCATAAAGGCATCTTGGCCAATTCATCCAACAAGTTTCAGTCAGTTGATGAAGCCTGCATATGTTTGCACGTGGGTAAAAAGCACTGCTTCCTGGTGATGTGTTGATGTGCCAGAGCAGGTGCCCTTGTGAATGAGGCTTCCTTCTCTCTCTCTCTCTCTCTCTCTCTCTCTCTGTGTGAGGGAGGGAGGGAGGGAGGGGGCGGCATCTTCTCTTTTCCAACATAGGTCCTACTCACCAGGGATTTGCAAGCACTTGTATAAAAGAAAATCAGAACCTAAAATAACCAATTAACTGGTGATACTTTTTAAATCAGGAGGCTTTTAATGCATGCACCCTGTTTGTCAACTAAGATGCAGTCCAATGAGGCGCCCCCATGCCTCTCCAGATTCAGCTTGTCGGCATCCTTTGCCTGGTAGGAAGAGCGCAGAGGCACAGGTGCAAAACACAATTTTGGAGCAGGCCGAAAAGGAATGCAAGGCGCTGCCTGGGACACACTGTACGTTGCTGGAGCCTGTCTCTCCCCTTCCTTTCCCTTCCCGCCCCAAGAACCTTGCTTCCTTCTGCAGGGGTGGGAGGAGGGTGCTCCAAGCTCAGAGTCCCAGCTCCGACCTCTGCACAACCTTCTGACTTCCAAAACTCCCATGGCCATGTAGAATCTGCCCAGTGTTCATACCATGGCAGCCTCTGGCTGAAATCCTATGCGTGTTTGGGCAGAATAGTTACCTCCGTAGCCAAGTATGGCCCTTCAGCATGCAGTCCACTGCAGGAGGGTCTCTGAAACGGGATTCCACCCTCAGAAGGAACAAGCTGCTGCACCCCTGCTTGACTTCCCAGGACCACCTTAAGTGACAGAGCAGCTATGGCAAACCCTCCAGATTGAGGCCCCACTTCAAAAAGTGATGTCAGCTCCTGCCTCCCTCGAGCCCTCTCCATTCTGCCACCTGAGGCAGTCTTCCTGGCTAGGCCACATGGTGGGGCCTGCTCGTGGTGGGGCCTACTCTTCAGGTCCCCAGTACAGGATAGTGTCTGTGGGGACCTCCAATGGCACTGGCAAAGGGCACTGAAAAAAGGAAAGTTAAAAATTGCTTTTCTTTTTAAAATATGTATACATAGATGTGTATGAAATGCTCACAAGTTTTTAGCAGTTATACATAAGCTTCAGCAAAAGCAGACCAAACATCCAGACACCTACTTCAAACAACTCTTTATATTATCAGTTATCTCAACATTGGAGCTTGGGAGCATATTTCCTGCTTGTCCAATTGGGTGGCCTTTGTGTGTACTAGAATAACTCTAATCATGCCATACTGGTTGGGGATGATGGGAATTATAGTCCAAGACTTTGGGACAGGCCCTAGTTGGGAAAGGCTGCCCTATTATTTCATTTTTCTGAGCCTTTTCAAATTCGTGGCATGGCCTTGAGTTCTGCCTCCGAGGTTTTCCTGCGGTTGCCCCTTTAGACTAACCCAGCTTGGGAAAACTTCCTGTCATAGCTCTCCAAAGTGTTCGTCAATCATCAGCTGTTCCTAAGCACTAGCAGACGACTGCCTGTGTGACAGACTCCATAAACACATTGCGCTTATTTTGTGTTGTGTTCTTCCTAGAATGAAAACCCAGGTCCGGGCTTCTATAACGTCACTCATCAGTCTGCACTTCTCAACAATGTCTCCCAGTCCCGGAAAGGAACCTGTTTTTTCCCTTCCTTGGTAAGGGAAATGGCTTATACATATTTATCACCAGGGCAGGGGAGGGGCTGGGAGGCTATAAAAAGAGAGGCCAGGTCTGAAAGCTTTTTGGTGAAGTTCTCTTTTCCTGCCATTTATGAGCTACGGTAATAAGGGGAAGTTCATGATTGTCTGGAACAGATCTGCAACAGAGAAAGATTAACTCGTCTGCCAAGAGATACAACTATAATACAACTGTAATTAAACCTGGATTCCATCATCCTCAGGTTTAACCTTGGAAGCTAATTCTTTTGAAATGAACAGGATTTACTTCCTCCTAGTAAATATGTTTAGGACTTGAAGGGTTTGTTCCTCTTCCATTGGAGTACGGCCTTTAAGAACACAAAATGTGTGTACTTGTTTGCACAAGTAGTGCTCCTTCACAAAGCCTAAACACGGACCATTTGGCCTAAAATGGGGCAGTTTTGACAGGTGGTGTGGATTCACGGAGGTCCAAATCCCCTGAGGTTCTCTGCTGATGTGGCAACAATGCCTTGCGAGCACACTCCTTCACTTCAAAGGGTCCTCTACACGAAAAGCTGTCCTGCCTTTAAGTTGCCCACCAAAAACGAATATTTGGGCAGGAGACTGAACAACAGACACACAGTTCACCTGGTCACTGGTTTCTCCACTATAGTGAGATGTATTATATTTCTGTGTAATTCCTAATTATTTCTAAATGGGCATCTCTCTACATATCAGTTGACATATGCAAATGTTAAACCAATTGGTACCCCCTTTTCTTGGGGTGGGATACTTTGCTTCCTTTCTTTGGCAGTGCAGAAGCAGCCATCCTCCTGTGTACTGAAATGCATCCTTGGAGTGCTTCCCTTGAAGTTTGTTCAGGAGCTACCTTTGGGCCATCATGGGGCAGTCAGATTGATTTCTGGCGTTGGCCACGGAGTGGAACATATAACTCTAATCTGGTATACTTTTCATGGATGGCATCTTTGCTTCAGAACTAAACACAATACGCTGACGCTTACTTTAAGGTTTGTTATGGTCTGGATCTGGAATACTTGAGTCTTTCCCCATGTATACCTTCCCATCTTTTCCCCTAACTCCTTTCCTCTGCTTCAATACAGTGGTGCCTCAAACTTCAAACTTAATTTGCTTCACAAGGCTATTTGAACTCTTGTGTTCCAAGTCGGAAGCAATGTTCCCCATTAGAAATAATGGAAAGTGCATTAATCCATTCCTAGACCCTAAACAATACCCATTTCGGCATTGAGAACGATCAAAAGGGCACTGAGAATAGATTGCAAAAGCACCGAAAATGGTCAAAGAGGCACTCATTGAAAAGGCACTGAGAATGAATCAAAAAGGCACGGAAGCATTTTTTTCCACTGCACCTGCAGTTAAACTTGGAAGCTTCATGCAACCTTTGGAACGCTCTTGAACCTTCACCCATGTAAGTGGATGAGGTGAGATTTAAACCAGGGGCTTCTGAGCACGAAATTCATGCCCTTAACTAATCTAGTGCACCAGCTTCTTGAATTTTGAGAGGTTTTTTCTTGCATGGCAGGTGTCCATAAGAAGTGGTGACAGCTCATATTTACATCATCATGGAGTTAGCGCTGAAGCCTTTACACTGACATGGCAAATATCATCCATCACCATACAGGGCTCACTCAGAAAAACGTCACTGCATGAAAAGGGAGATAAATGAGGTTGTGATGGCTTACTGCCTCAAATATGAGCATCAGTGCTGGTTCTAACTGGGTGGCAAATCCTTGCTGACAGTCAGCTGGTGATTAATGGGTGTGGGCAGCCTGTGTCTGGGGAGGTGCCCAAAGCCCCCAAGCAGTTCAGAAGCCATTTTTTAAAACACCGAGTGTTCCTCTTGGATCCTCTGATCCCCTCATGCATTACAATTGAAATGGGAGGAGAACAGAGGAAAATGGGGTTGGCAGTAGAAGAGAGGTTAGCTGGGCCTCAGCCTATGAGACTGCAGGAATTACTGTTACTAATACCAACATGCTTATATTCTGCCATCTTTCCTCTTGCAAAGAGCAAAGCTGACTCTTTTTTCTTCTGGCAAGGCATGAAGGTAGCCCTCCACTCCATTTTATCTTCGTAATGACTTCGTGTGAGAATCAGTGCCTGGCTCAGCGCTAACCAGTGAGCTTTGTGGCTGAGCAGGGACTTCACCCCAGCTTTCCTGACACACTAAAACTCCTACACAGCCTCTCATTTGTGGCACATGCCAAACAGGCTCTTGAGTTCTGCTTCTTTTTTAAAAGGAATAGAGATGCCATCACAAAATCTTGGTTGCAGCTTGCAAATCAGGTGAACTTCATCAACAGAACAGACAGGGTCTGTCACCTTAGACAAGAAAGAGGACCAGTGGTGCCTCTAGGGCAAGCCCTGAGGGCTGCGGTCCACGGCCCTGTGGCCCAGGGAGGGGCCCAAATGACCTTAAGGGAGTGGCAGATGATGGGGGCAGTTTGAGCATGCCAGGCATTACTTCCTAGACCAGTATGGGCAAGTCCAGGCCCACTGGGGTGGACGCTGGTTGCCATAACAGCATTCCTTTCTCAGAAACTCTCTTTTAAAAAATCAGTTGCCAGACATATTCAGCTGCCTGTCCCCAGGGACCTCCAGTGGCCCCCATTAGCATCTCCTTCCCTGCTCCCTGCAAAGCTTTGCTTTTAATTTGGAAAATGTTAAGGACACCAGAACCTCCTTCTTCCTAAATCTGCTGATCTGCTGGAGGTCTCCCACCCACACAGACCTTTCCTCTTTCCTGCTTACTCTCTCCTGCTTTCTCTCTCTCTAGTCTCATTACTTCTTGCTTCACATCTTTTTCTCTTCATGTTTCTCCCCTCTCATAGTAGCCCACCTGTTTCCCTTTCTGAGTTCTCCTCCACCCTAGTCACCAGCCTCGCTCTTTCTCCCTTCTCACCCCTTTGTCTTGCTGTTTCTCTCCCCTCTGCCAGGTGGGGAGCAGAGTGGCTGAGCCCAGGGTTCAGGCTGTGATCACCTCTTCATTCCCTTTGGGGCTGGGGACCATTTCTTTTCCTTTGAGCCCAGGAAACCCACGTTGCCATTCCCTATGCAGACGCAGCTCCCCCGTGTTCCAGATAAGCGTACATAGGCTTGCATTAGGTTCTTGGTGAATTGCTTGTCTTTGGACTGGCCAGACCATTATGAGATTAGCCACACCCTCAGTGGAAGCCATTTTGCAGTGGTGCCCACAGTTAATTTTCCTTGACCGCCATAAAAACGCAGCCCCTACGGCCTTCTTGGCCATAAACGAATCAGAGGCTGAAGTGAGGGAGTCTGTTTTTCTGGTGACAGCCAGCGGCCAGCTGGGTAAACCACCCCATCCCATTCCTGTTTCTCTTCCCAGGATACACGTATTGCTCGTCAGAGGATTCCCAGCTACCCCGCTGCGAACGCCTATGAGCTCCCACCGACTCTGCAGTCCAAGCGAGATTTCAGCCTGGGCTATTCCAGTATGTTTCAGCAGCCAATTGCCCGGAAGATTTCCAAAAGATCCACCCCAGCTCCCAACCAATATCATGTAAGAAGGGATAAGGGGAGGGAATGCTGTACAGAGAAGACAATCATTGTCTGGAATCCAAAAAGTTAGCAAGAGGCAGGAGAGGCACATCTGCTGAAGGGTATATACTGTTCCTTCCCAAGCAATTTACTTGTTGCCCATTGATTATATCCATTCATACACTATCTGATTGAAACCATTCATTCATTCACCCCAAGGGTGGGGGTGCGGTGGGGATTAAGTTTTCACAAGCTTTCACTGCAGGAACCCAGAACGATCCAAGTAAGCCCAGCTGTGGCAGCTGTGTGAGAAAATTCGAAACCAGAGCTGCAGTGATTTAAAAATAAAGTATTGTAAACGGGATAGATTTTAGATGTCACTTGTTTTTCCTATGTTATCCTTCCTAAGTGCAATCAACTTGCCTTTATTGTTTGCAGAATAAAATAAAAACGTTTGAAGTCGTTTTGATTGCTTAAACACAATGTACTTTGAAAGTACTTAATTTTAGGTGGCTTATTTGAGGATCTTCAGAGAAGCCTGGCAGGTCACTTTCCCTCTTTCTCCCAGCAATCCCTTATTATTCCCACTCTTCTGTCCACAACACATACATGCGTGCGCGCGTGCGCGTGTGTGCGCCGGGTGACCACTTCTTTTCCCCATCCCCATGAGAGCCTCCCACTTCTTGCCTTAAGTACCTTCACAACCCACAGTTGTCTTGTCATCCAAGATGCATATGTAATATAAACCCTCTTGAGATTTTATAATAATGTGACGGTATATTAATAAAATAAATAAGAAAAAATGCATAGCAGGGGTAGCTTCCAACCCGCCCCGGAATCCATGGCTTGTTGTAAGGTTCTGGCATGGTTTGGAAGTCGCTCCCTGCTGTGCCACCCCTTATCCCTCCCTGCCAAGCTGAAAAGTTGGATGGAAGTTGGACTGAGAAGGCTCTTGTCCCCTGAGCCGCTGGGCATTGCTTGCCCACACCCCACTGGTTTTGCCTCCATGGAAATGAACCCCAATTTCCTTGGTGTATTATGCAGGCCAGCCTTCCCCAACCTTGTACCTTCCGGGCACATTTTGACTGCAACACCCCGAGTTCCTGTCCAGCAGGGCCATTGACTGAGCTGTGGTCCAAATGCCTTTGAAGCTTGGGAAAGGGTGATGTGGGCACCTCGTTTATAGTTCTCAGAGAGGGGTTTGGGATTCCGATTCTGAAACAAGCTGGGCTGCCTCACATGAGCTCTGGGAACCCCGCAGGTGCCGCAGAAAGCCGAGGGCAAGCAACTTCTCTGCCCACCTGCCCCCACTGCTGCTGCTGTTCCATGCAGTTGAGTCACCTTCAGTGTGGTGTATAAAAGCCAGATGATATACCGAAAAGAAAAGAAAAATCTGTTCCAGTTACAGTTTTTTTCAACCTGGCAAAATTAAAAAGAATCTTTTCATGTGCCAGTGAAAAGACAGGCATGCTGGTGCTAGGCAGAACTCTCTGGGGAGGGCGTTCTCTAGATGGGGCACCGTGATGAAGACCAGCTCCTTTCCAGCCATCACCCATCTCACTTAGCTGAACGAGAGCCTCTGCAATGGGGCGGGCCGACGGGAGGGCACACGTAGCGATTTGCCCCCAAGTCTTGCAAGAGGAAAATAACTGTTTCCAAGCTGCAGGACAGGGACAGTCGAGGCTTTTATGTCACAGCCCTCCTTGTCAAGTAATGCCAAAGCTCTGCCCTGAAAAGCCCAGAGAACATTTCCACCACACCTGGTGTGAGATTCCACTAAATCCGAACTGTGGGACAAGCCCACGGGCCCTTTCCCCCGCTCATCTCCTTCCTCATCACCACGGGCACCAGCTGCTTTGCCCCTTCCTTGCCTGACAGGCAGAGAGCAAGGAAGCAAGCCAACCCGGCATCTTCTCACAACCACCTTTCCCTGGGCCAGAGCAAGAGGCGGGGCAACAAGCAGGGGGTCATGATGAAGCCGAGGAGAAGGTCCGGGGGGGTCTTATTGCTGAACTCCTGCTGGGGAGGGGGCCCTCAGTGGCTGCCCACGCCTGTCAGCCCTGCTTCATATTTCTATCCAAGCAGCACCCCCACTAGTTTAAAATAAAGGTGCACGTTAATTAGAACTGTGTCCTTGTATCATTTCAAATAAAGACATTTGGACAGCGCCAGGGTAGGGAAGCCTGTAGGCCGGGGTGGGCACTGTGTGGTCTTCCAGATGTTTTTGACCTAACTCTGATCCGCTGTGTGATGTGTAATGTAGTGCACGGCTTACAGTGAAGGACTGTGTAGGACAAAATATCTGGAGAGCCACAAGCCGCTCAATCCTGCTTTGGGTCTGCGTGTTCCAGTGCTGTCAGTAGAGTACAAGCACCTAAGTATGAGTCATTTGACCGATGCACTGGTATCCAAGACATCCATGGGTTAGAAACCATAATTCATTTTTTAAAAGAATTCATTATAAATCAGGACCAGCCCTTCCTTCAATTATGTGCACAAGTCATTCAGAGTGCAACCAGTGCAGTTGAGTTTACTCAGAAGAAGTTCCATTGGCTTCATTTGCAGTTACTCCCAGGTAAGTGTGAATAGTTGTTGCCTAGGAAAGTGAGCCCTTGACGCAGGGGCAGGGAACCTTGCAGATCTCTAGCTGTTGCCGGACTCTACGTCATATCAACCCTGCCCCACATGGACTCTACGTCCTATCAACCCGGCTGGTGCTGGAGGTCAGACTAGATGGCCCGGGAGGCCCCTTCTGACTCGCTCTGTTTCTATGTTTCTAACCCTGCCCCACATGGACAGTGGCTGCTGCCTTCCAAAATAACTGAAAGGCTATTGCTTTCCCCATGCCTGCTTAACACAGTTAACTGTCTATTTGCACACGCTGACACAGAGGACTGTGTAAATGGAGAAGGAAAAGAAGATGTATGCACCACAGAAAACCTGAGTTCATGAGGCATTGTCTGTATACTTCTACACCCACTGGATTCATCATAAGGACTAGAAATGCCATTTAGAAAACAAAATGCAAAGAATCTCAAGCTGCTAGCTTCTCACCCAGAAAATGCAGAATAGCCGATTTCACAGGGGCTGTACCAGAAACAGTTTTCTCCAGCGGTGCCCACAGGGGACAATCCACCCACACAGCAGGGGTGGACAGTACAGGTCAGCTACTGGGCAATGACCTAGTAGGTCAAGTGGGTTTTGAAATGTATTTTAAATTACAGTGTTCGCTTGTGCACCATCCAGTAACCAGGTTTAGTTCATGTTCTGCCATCATTCAGGCTGGGTGACCAAGCAGCAGTTAGTATCTGCTGGCATTCCTTTTTTTAAAGTATTTCCTGAAGTGGCCATTGAAAGGTCAGAGTGTTCTGCAAATTGCTCACTTCTGCTCACAGGTCTCGATGGACTTCTGCAAGCAGAGCTGCAACTCTGGCAGCAAGGCCGTGTTCTCGTCCAGAACTAAGCGGGAGTTGTCACTCGACAGGAAGGAGCACGTACCTTCTCCTTGTAAGTGAGCAGTTCTTAATTCTCCGCCCTTGCAAAATAACTTTATTCTTCTTTGTGGCTCCTAAAGATGTTAGAGAAATCAAATGCACGCGGTGAAGGGGGAGGGGGAACCACATTTCTTCCACTCCCCAGATGTTTTCCTACCAGATACCCTGATGGGGAAACAGTTCAATATGACTGAGCAACCAGTCTATTTAGAAATCCAAAACCAAAATCCAATTGGCTTATTTACTTTTGCTTTCTCCAGCATTAACAGTTCAGTAGGCATTAGCATGCAATAATCTTTAAAAAAAAAATCCAGGATGTTGAACCATTTCACTTTTTTCTTCTAAGTCTGCCTCATCTGATCTGGTGCTCCCCAGATGTGTTGGACTACAGGTCCCATAATCTGGCCAGAATGGCATTATGCTGACTGGGATGATGGGAGTTCTAATCCAGCACATCTGGGGGGCACCAGAGTGATTGCTCTAAGTGGACACTGTTGCGCCTCTTTCGGCTAAGGGCCAATGGAGCTCCTCCATTGCGGAGGAGCCCCTAGGACTGCATCCCAGTGCCAGGAGGGCAGGGCTAAAAGCAGCACTTGGCTGAGGTGTTTCATCCTTGCGGTTGTGGGGACACACAGCACAAAAGCTGACAAATCACCAATCAGCAGTGGGTGGGAAAAGGATGATGTCAGGGAAAGGGCTTGTGGCCATCTGGGAACCCAGGAGGTGTGGTCTGCCCCCCAGATGGACCGGACGTGGGTCAGGCCCCCCTGGGCCTGACAATCTGCTCAAGTGCCTACTTCATTCCACTACAATTAGAACGTGAAGCTTCCAGGTCCATTTCTCCATTTCTGTTTCTCTTTTTAAAATGTAGGCCATTACCAAATTAACGATTCCTTGATACGGCAGTCACCTGCGGTGCTGGTGTCCTGCTTCAAATCCAGAACAAGTCGCGAAACCAAGCCGGAGACCCTGAGCCCAGGGCCCGCGGCCTACCAGTGGCCGGCCAAGACGCCCGTGGCAGCATCGCAGCGATTCCCTGGCCTGTGAGTCCAGAAGCGCCCTTTTAAAACACGTTCCTTCAGCCTGCCGACTCCCTGGGTTCAGAGAGTCCGCAGAACCAGCAGCAACACAGAAGGGGGGGGGGCACAGAGATTACCCAGTCTCAGCACTCCCCGTCTGATCATGAGGATGGCAGCAGAGCGGAAAGGAAGGAATTTAGGGCATGGAAGAGCTGAGCCCAGTGGCAAAGTACGAGCTCTGTGTACAGTGAAGGCCAACATCAGGGTGGACGTGGCTGGGCCCCTGCCAGGAGCCCACGCCTCAGCAGGGGCCACTGATCCCCCTCCCCGCCACAGATTTGCTGTTCCCCTTTTCCACTGCAGCCTGCTTGCTCACGGGCTTCTCCCTCTGGCCCAGGCCAGCACGGTTGTGTTTAGGAAGGCGTGGGGTGGGGGGGCACCGTGCCTGGCTGGCCCACTCCCCGGCTCTCTGCTTGTCCACAAAGAGAGCAGCAGCCGTGATGAGAGGAGGAGGAAGAGGAGCAAGAGCGGCCAGGGACAGGGGCAATGAGAAAGCAGACTCATAAGGACAGGAGAACTGCCCTACTGGATTAGCCTGGAGGTCTGTCTAGTCCCCAAGGGACTACTCAGCAGGGATGGAAGGGCCTTCTGCACTTGCTCAGGAGCACCTGCCTTACTAGAATGGCATGCAGCTCAGGGCTGAGAAGAAAAGGATCAGCGAGCTAACTTTTGAAAGTCCGACCCTCCAATGAAGTTTTGCATCAACGTGTGTAACAAAGGAATTCCAGCCTTCTCTTAACAACCTATAGGGAGCAAGCCCCACTATCGCAGCACACAGCACTGCCTCCCCATAACTGCTCCAGAGGCCAATAAATGTAACTGCTAGCCAGTTACTCAACCCAGCCGATTTTATGGTGACCAATCTGTAAACAGCAAACTCGGTTTGCTTGAGATAAGATTAAGATCTACCTGTTAAATTCTTGCCCATTTCCCTCTGCCCCCCCCCCCCCCGTGTGAGCCTGGAGCTCTCTGCACACGTTCAGGGTATCTTTACTACATCTCATGGCTTTTTAATGCAGACTTGATGGAGGAAGAGGGAGAGAGAGCTGGTGTGCAGTAGGATAGGATGCAATAAACTGACGTGACTGCAGAAGATGTAAATCAGACCCAAGGAACAAAGAACACCTATCTGTGCTGGCAGAAAATGCCAGAACTATCAGCATTTAGAGGCCAATCCAGCTCCCATTTATGTCAAAGTGATGGATGCCTCCAGGGCCAGAGTTACAGCTGGGGAGAGCCAGCAGCGCCGGCAGTTTGTTCCAGTTGAGCATCGGTCCCTCCAATTCGAGACTCCCTTCCAGTTCATGCTCACTAGGCCCCTAGAACACCTCCAGAATCTTCCACAGAAGGTGCAGGGGTTCTGTGGCAGATACGGGGGGCTTCTTGACACACAGAATGACCCGAAAAGGCATGGCCTGCCTCCTCCTTGCTTGTGATTATTCTTCAGAAGCAGGAAATGCCATGACAGGAGAGGAAATGGATCATCAAAAACTGAGAGAGGAGGACACAGAAGTGCATCACAGTCACATCTCTGGATATGTACATGTAGGGAAGCACGACATTGTTTAATCCAGGGGTCCTCAAACTTTTTCACCAGGGGGCCAGTTGAAAGGTGCCGGTGCTGGGTGTGGGCCGGAAAGGTGGTGCCGGCGGTGCGCGCGGGCCGGCGTGTGCGCTGAGGCAGGGGCGAGGCAAAGCCCGGGCGAGTGCGCATGGCGAGGGGAGGGGAGGCAAGGCGGGGGTGGGCACGCACTGCGAGGCGGGCGCACGAGGCAGCGGTTTGCTCGCGTGAAGATCGTTTTCTCCGAGGGAGCAAGCCACTGCCTCCCCGCGTGCGCAGCGTGGTGGGCGGTGGCGGGCGCGCGCAGCATGTCCAAATGGGCATGGCGGGTCAGGTCCGGCCCCCAAGCCGTAGTTTGAGGACCCATGGTTTAATCTTTACCATCTGTTTCATGGATTATCAGGTTTCTGTCATTCCATCATCTGGTAATTGATGGAACTGTTTTTTTTAATGGATGCACAAGAATGTCATCCTTGTTCGCAAATGTGCATCTGAACTAATGCTCACTTGCACAGGAGCACATCTGCACAAACCCCCTCACCCCCAAATGAAATACCCATCTGCAAGTCCATGAAATCCACATGACTCAGATTCACAGAAATCCAAACTCCTTTGATTCTTTTGCCAATTTCTCTGTCTACACATTTAGAAATAAAAGCTATGATTTAAAAAGAATTGGAGTACATCTGACCACAGTGGAGAAGACTGTGACCAGACGAGTTGTCTGCCTGTGCAGGCCTCTGTCGCTGGGCAGCCTCCAGGCGAGCGCTCTCCCTTTCACGGTTCCTGTTTTCAAACCAGTCATGAACTGGGCCAAAACCACCCTGCTTCTTTCCAGTACAATATTGCATCTAGGGCCAGCCCTACCATGAAACAGACCGAGGCAGTTGCTTCAGGTGGCTTATAGGGGGAAGATGCTCATGGCGAGGTATTAGAGCGCCCTTCCCACGGGCATTGTGGCCCATGCTGAGTCACGATTCAAGTTGTGATCCTAGACATCTGCCACATCAGAACTTCCCCATCCTACCCAGTAAAGCAATCAGCAGCACACTGCATTTATATGGTCTTGTCAAAGAACCCAAGGAGCTGACAACAACCCTGCAAGGTAGGTTGAGGTGAGGGCCTGTGATTAGCCCAGTCACCCAGTTGGCTCCATGGCTGAGCAGGAACCAAATAATCTACAGATCCAAGCTATACTATGTTTGCAAAACCATCATCACTATTTTTGCCAAATTCACATATGCATTAGCCTCCCTCAGTTTTGTAATACATTATGTATCCTTTCTCATGTAAATCTGGCCTTTGGTCTATTGCTATTATATTGCTATAACTGAAATCTCTCCCTAGCATACCAAGACTCAGAGCCCAAAATCTTCCAAAAAGTATGCCAGTTGAGGACTGAACACAAGCCTGAACATGTGATCGGGGACACACTGATAACAGGGTTCGGCGCATTCTAGGGTACATTCTGTGTTCCCATAGAGTGAGAAAGCAAAGTGCTGTAGAGACCTCTAGTCAAGAGTGCGTGACTTCAGGCATGCTTCCCAAAATCCTCTGCCAGGCACTGCACTTCTTCACCAAAATATGGAAAGTGCTCCTAAAGCAGAAAGAGTGAAAAGCCACGGGCCGTGCCCTCAGCCGGCTAGTGCAGGAGGCAGAGCCCATTAAGCTCAGGGCCCAATTCCGTTTCAGGTAAATTCTCAGTGGGCTGCATTCCAACCCTGTGTGGAGCCAAACATACCAACATAGTTTAGCTTAATGCTCTTAGGAGCAGTATTCCATCTCTAGAAGAGACATTCCAGTCCTTCCAAATGAGGGAAAGCATGCAAAACCGTAAAGCCACAAGATGTTCAGCAGTAGGTCAGCAGCCTTTCGAACTAGGTGGCAGTCTTGATTCTTATTCATTCCTGTACCGCATGCAGAAGGCAGTCCTTCCCCAACATCTTCCAAAGATCGAGATGGGAGACAAGGCAGACGTCCGTCAAGAGCAGTGCCTCCTGGGATACCGGCCCAGGGCAATACAATCCACGGACAGCAGCCACCACAAATGATGTGTCCTGGGGGAACATCAGGGAATACAGCTTTGGATGCAGCTGCAAAGACCTCCTTGGCCTCTCTCCCCCACTCAGCAGCATAAATCAAAGGTCCACTCAAGTTGATGAGACTCTGCCTCATGAGAGTCCTGATGCGACTCGGGCAGTTCTACAGCCACGATCCCACAGGGCTGTCCGTGGGCATAAGCTAAATCACACACAGGCCGTGGCTCAAGTTGCCCACATGTCGCTCCGAGCCCAAGCCTGCTTCCACAGCGTCTCTACTTGTTTCTCCTAGGCGAAAGTACAGCTTGACTTTCTCTGCCCCACCTGTCCCTCGTCCTAAAACGCCCCCTTCACCTGGGCCTGGTCAGTACGAGATAGTGGACTACGCGGGTCCCTCCAAGCATTACATCTCCAGTGCTGTCTTCGTCTCAAACACAGGTCGCTGGGCAGGCGATAAATTCCATGAAGAAACTCCTGGGCCAGGTAAGATGGTGATAACGGTGACGAAATGTTTTTATGGCACTAACAAAGTATTGCATTTCTTCATTTGGCAGTAACATTTTAATAAGAGCACAATCCTAAACTTACTTAGCAGAGAGAACATTGCATGGAACATACTGAGATTTTACTTCTGAGTAAACACGCTTACCTTAAGCTTAGACTAGAATGGGCCACTGCAGAGCCTGCATGCAGATTTAGCCCTGGGGTGAGTGAAAGGATAAATTACTAAGAGAAACAGAATCTTCTAATCCTCTCCTCCCACGTGTGGAAGGGAAAGAGGCAGGAAGGGAGCATGGCAGATCAAGACTTGGCCCTGCTTTCATCAGAATTCCAAGACACCTGTTGGAGTTATTCCTGAATACGGCCAGATAGATTTGTAATGGCCCATTAAGGCCGTTGGGTCAAACCTACAGGCACATTCCCTTCTCAGCTGACAGCTGCATCTGCAGGCATGAAGCACTTCCAGCCCAATGAGATTTCTGCCCCTCCGCTCTTCAGGACTTTGGCCCTTCTTTTCCCACCAGACAGCTCGCGGATGGGAATTTAATTTAACCTTTTTAACGGGGCTGCTTGAGTCAACCCCATATGTCATCACTCATTTAGGAAAAAAATGCTAAAAACAATAAACCACAGCTGCAGGCCATTCCGGGATTTGGCTTGATAATTTAAAATACCATGTGCATTTCCAAAACCAAAATATTGTTTCCCCCATTTTGAGACACAGAGAAGGATGTGTGGGAGAAATGAAGTCTGGCAGTGCAAACCTGCATGAATCGTCTCAGAACTGGCCCATATTGAACTCAGTGGAACTTACTCCCTAAGTGATTGCAGTCTTAATATACAAAAGCCGCTCTCGCTCGCGCGCGCGCTCTCTCTCTCTCTCTCTCTCTCTCTCTCTCTCTATTTTTGCTTGACACTATCATTCATATTCTCCCTTTCATTTCCCACCCTCACTGAGCTCTGGAATGCTGAGCAGCACCTTGCTACAAGCATCTAAGAAACAGTGCAGCTTTCCCTGCCTCCAGCACCAGGTTTTGCTGGCCCTTGTGCAGGATTCCTTGGGTTTCCTTGATAGATTGCCTGTCCCACAATGCTTCTGCCTTCGCACTGCCGTTGCAACCAGCTGTTCCGGCCCCTCATCCTCACTGGCACTTGCTTGGCCAGGGCCGTGGCATCCACTGCTCCTCCTTCCATGACCACCCATGCCTGGGCCAGAGCAGCGGCAGAGGATCAAGCCATCTGTGGTGGAGAAGCAGCGACAGGACTCCAGTGGGGCCCTGGTGGGGGCCTGGCCAGCCTTGGGGCCTCTGCCATCAGTGCAAGAAGCGCAGCACCCCATGATGCCGGTCTTCCCATGATGGCAGACTCTGTGTTGGGAGCTGAGCTCCCTTCCTGTTTGCCAACAGACAGTTCTTTGGCAAAAAACACTTTATTTCCAATGTATAGTCAGTGAACTAATATCCAAGAAGAGAGAGTCTTAGAGCATACACAGAGCAGCTCACAGAACCCAAACTAGAAATGATTTCCAAGAACCCTCCTTTGCAGTTACCCTGCCCCCCAACCTCAGGTTTGCCCCTCTGGAGACAGGCAAGCCTTCCAACCTGCACAGGCCCGCTAGTTGACTAGCCCTTCTGACACTGTGTCATTGAGTCGAGGATCTGGCCATCCTTCTGCCTCCTCTCCCAGCACTTCCAGACCCTCTTGGTTGACAGGGTCTGTCTGAACATTTGGAAACGACGGCCTTGAGAGAAGCACGTCCTTTTCTGCCATCTCTGTGTGCGCGGACCTCATTTCCCAGGCCTCAATGCCCCCATCCGAAGAGCAATGCCACCCTGGCCCTGGAAAGAGCAGCATGCTAATTTCTTCTTTCACGCTGAACACGCCGCAGAGCCCAACTCCTGAGCACCCTTTGGAAGTATTGCAACGCCTGCCTATTCGGGGCTCAGACTATCTTCGAAAAGAGCGGTTGCTCAGGGACATTTTTTTTCTGTCTTTGCTTTGTTGCCTTCCCTGAACCTTCAGAACAGGGTGAACGAAGCCTAAACAAAACCCCATGCCACGGGGGTGTGAGAAGCGGTGCCTGCCAGCACAGTATTCAGCTCTGGTGCGTATAAGCTGGCTTCCATATGCACCGTTTTTCTCTGGAACTGACATGGCTTTTCACTCAGTTGCACTGCGGAATTGCCAGAGAGGAAACGAGGAAAGGGGGTAGCACACTGCGTAAAGTTTACATGTGCTACACGCACACACACAGACACAAATTTAGAAATAAGTATATGAAAATAATTTAGAAATACGGTATATTCCACTATGTTCAGTCAGCTCCCTGGTGGGTGTGTACAGCCCTCTCTCTCGAAACCAGGCCTGGTCAACTTTCAACTCAGAGCAGTTCTTTGACACCCCTTCAGATGGAAGACCATAAAATATGGTCTTCCAGATGCAGCCTCCTCTTTCCACATTACGGACCAGCAAAGAGCCACTCAACACTGGAATCATTGTATGTTACCTGCCTCCACTACCAGCCTGCACCCTTCTTTTCCATTTATAGTGCACCTTAGTAGCTGCTTTAAAGAAATCCTTCCTGCACTAAGCTCAAATGCAGTAATACTAATGTAACATAAGAAAGAGCATTAAATCTATGTCCAGGCCCCATAAGCTGAGTGTGGGGCAGGCTGAAAGAAAAAGCAGCCCTTATATTAAACAAATGTTTCCATTCTTGTTTGTGTTCTAAAGTGGAAATGCAGAACAACCTGAATGAGTAATCCATTCCTTCTCCATTCTTTGTCAACAGCCGACTTTCCCCTCTTACTTTTACAAATCTGTCTGTCTATCCATGGCTTTTGATTTGCGCAGCGACACTGCAGTTTTGTACATGGGCGTCTAACACTATATCACAGTGCAACGTGGAGTCATTTAAACGTAATTCTTCTTTCCACTGGCAGTGGAAGAGTTGAATGGTCCACTGTTTTTAACCCCATTAATAATATTCCTTCAAGTCCGAACATAACATTTTATAAAGCAGAGCACTGACGTTTTCATCCAGATTTAGGCGTACTTAGAGCAGATCTATTGCAATCAGTAGGACTTGAGTTAGTCATGACTAATTTGCATTCATTTCACTGGGTCTCAATGTAGGTATGATTAAATCTGGACCCAGCCCTATGAATGATTGAAGGTGGCCGAAATCTTACTGCAGTTCATGACAGCCATGTCCATTAGTGGTAACCTGATCTTTCTCTCAGTGACTCAGGCTCATTGGAGGATGTAAGCAGTGCAAGAAATACGAACCTAAGTCCCTCTGACAGATTAATGTAGGGCTTGCAATGCAGACAATAGTCATTTTGCTCATTATTTACAGTAAGTAATCATGATTCATTGGTATCTCTATGAAGCATTTGGAATTGGCAGAATAAGCATTCCCACATTTTCTGCACTATTACTCTTTAATGGGTTCTTCCATAGGTGACCAAATGCAAAGGACAGTAGTCCTATACCATTATGTTGTTTCCATGTTAGCCCTTCTGCTTATCAGTTTGTCTGTCTATAGCAGCGGCATGGCCAGTGTGACTTGGCAAAAGGCTATTGAGGCTTTTAAGGGCTACTGTGCTTTTAATTGAAAGGTTCCTTGCAATTTCTGCCTCTCCTTGTTCAGTAGCCACAGGATTCATGATGAACTGTCTCTTAATTCAAGCTCTGTTCGCTGTGCAAAAGAGAGGTGCATTACTGGTTTCCTTGATTTTTTTTCTTTTATAATGTTGTATTATAAAAAAGGCAATATAATGGGAAGAAAAGGGGGAATAAGGCTAAGAAACCTGTCAGTGTTGCCCTTCCCATGTGGGAATGGAAGCTGACTGGAATTAATTACTAATCTCCAAGCCACATGAACAGGAGGCAATAAAACAAGCAAAGCTGCAAGGAGGGGACTTTTAAATAGCACTGCAGGAGACCTTTATAGAAAGAGACTTAGAGTGTAATACTACAGCCTTCTGACATTGAGAAATCATAGAATTATTCAGTCGCAGCTCTGAGACGCTGTGATCTCAAAGCTGGTACTCTGAGTCTGTCCCTTGTCCACCTCACAATGAGTGAGGAAGGACTCATGCCAGCTTCCTCGTCCAAGATCACAAATGAATTTCAGAGGGGATAAAAAGGGGCATACAGAGGGAAGGGGGCCGGGACCAAAGACGTACACCCATTCCTATCTGCATCCCAGGCTCCTTCCCTCCCCTTTCTTAGAAGAGCTTTATCTTGAATGCTAAACAAGGCTGCCTAAATAGAGATCAGGGCATAACTGAGCCTGACTTGGGACATAAAACTTCGGAGGCTTCTGTGCATGAAGGGTAAGCACATCAAGATTGCAGCTCTCCTCCTCCGCTAACATCACAGCAGCTCTTGGCAGTGGGGAAAGGCAATATGGAATCTCCATTTTAGTTCTCCTTCCAGTCAACGAGGGAAGGGAGAATCCTACAGCAGTGCAAGAGGGCTCTGATGTAGAAGCAGTCCAGGAAAGGAAAACAGTTGCAATTCTAGGAAATAAGTTGGAGAAAGATGAACGCCTGAATATGTTGAAAAGCGGAGTGATTCTACTCTTATTTATGCATTCTGAGTTCCCTCACTTGCTTCTGCAACTGCAGGCAACCAGGCCTTCGCTACCTGCGGGGTGTAATATGCTGCTGAAGCATCTTTGGTTTACATTACGGGAGGAAAACACTGTCCTTTATATGGGTTTTTTCCCCCACAGGTTTGCACTTGTCTGCCTTTGTAGACGTTCTATGAATCAAGCACTAGGTGGCGCTGTGGCTGAGCGACAGTTCGGTGGATGTGGGCCCTCTCAGGAGGTGTTTGCTCCCGTTTAATGTAAACTGGATTTAAAAGGTCATACCGGACTTCCTTTGTTCTAAAAAAAAAAGGGGGGGGAATACCCCAAACAGTCAAAAACCTGGCAAAAAGTCAGAAAATATGGGAGGCACTCTGGAGGTGCAAGTGGCGCTTGCACCATGCATTCCAGGGGGTGGCCAGGTTTGGCCACGTGGATAAGGCGCTGGGTTTGTGGGGGAAAAGAACCTGGTGCAGGGAAAGAAGCGGCGTCCCAGCCTGCACGCCCCCCACCCCCAGCACGCCCCCTTTCCGTCCTCCGGAGCCCCGTCGCGTCCTTGCAGAGGCAGCCGGAGCAGCCTTTCGCACACCGGCCGCAGCGCTTGCCCCGGCCCCGGCCCCGGCCCCGGCCCGTGGAGTCCCAGCCCACGGAGGCAGGAGCGCAGAGCTGAGCCTCTGCCTCGCCCTTTGCGCCCCTGGCAACACGCCCCCCCCCCTTGCGCCCGCAGACCCATGCTTTTCAATACAAATCCCGACCACGTGTTCATTTCATTTCTATACCGCGCGACTGCTGAAGCTCACCAGGCCGTTCGCAGCGCGACACACAGCACAACACGCTCGCCTCACGAGAGACGGGCCAGCTGTGGGAGTGGGTGTGTCCCCTGCCGCAACGCCCGCCGCCCGCCTGCGCGGAGCCTCCACGGACCGGCGGCAGGGCGCCCGGAGCAGCGCCTGGCGGCCGCAGCCCTCGCAGCTGGAGGCGTGGGAGGGACCCACCGGAACTGCCCGCGAGGGGAGCAGAAACCGGGGCAGGAGGAGGGGGAAAGGCAAGGGGCCCCGCCGCCCAAGGGGTGCACGAACTGCTCTCCGGGGTACAAGGAGGCCGGGCCATGACGTGCATTCGCAAGTCCCGCGCAAGGAGGCACAGCTACCCGTGTTCCGCAAAGCGTAAATGCCGCAAATTGGCAAGGGTGCAAATCCTGCCCACTGGGGTTTGAAAGAAGGCCCCACCCGCTTCCCCCACACCAATCATGTTGGGGTTTCCTGGAATTACCACAGTTCCCCCTCCCTTCGCACTGGAAGATCGACGTGTCTCCCCTAAACTTTAATTACTGGCAAGCAGAGTAAACAAAATGTGGAGATAATCGCACCTCGGATTAACCTCATTGGCTACGATATGGCTGCTGCTCAGACACCCGTGTTCTCAGTGGGGCCCTGAGGCTGAGAGAGGGGGTTTCGTCCACAGCCACCCACTGAATTTAGGACCCTGCTGCAATTCTAAGCAGCCTAAATCAGCTTGAATCAGCAGAATTTAGGCTGCTGATTCAAGCTGTAACAGCCAGCTCATCCCTCCAGCCCCTTTGAAACACAAGAGTGCTATAACAGCCATTGCAATGTGCTGGAGCCGGTTTGGAGGCTCCAGAAAGCTCCCAAACTTTTATGCAAAAGGCGCAGCAGCAAAGCCAGCTGACGGGTCCGCTGGAAAGAAGGGCTAGGATGAGTGCTCAGGAGGCCCGGAGCTCAAAAGGAACAGAATTCAGTCGAATTCAATTCTTTCCTTTCACCCTGGAAATCTAATTGGAATGCCACGCAAATGGGATTTTTAACAGTTGCTAGGGGTTAATGTCTCCTTATGATAAAACCATGCAGTCTGCTGGCTCTCGCCTGTCATTAGGTGAACTTGCAGCCCGATTTTTTTTTTTTCCCACAGAGAACCGCCTTTCTCTCCCAAGGCAGCACAGAGGCTGCGCTGCAAGGAGGTTGCCTCCTGCCCTTGTGAATCCAGCCACGGTTTAGGGTCGCAGGGCCAGCCAGCACGCCTCACGCACTGCCTGAGGGCGGGCCTGCACTGATCTCTCCTGGCTCCAGCAGCCTGCCCATCATGGCTGCCACAGGGCCATGGCCAGCCACAGTTCTCAGCAGGGTTGCAGGACCCCTTTAAGCAGGATCTGAATTCCTTTCTGGGGAGGGTCCAAGAGGTGGGTGAGACCAAAGGCGCAAGGGGTGGGCTACACCTGTCTTCCCCAACCTGGTGGCTTCCAGAGGCATTTGGACCACAACTCCCAGAATTCCCATCCAGCAGGGCCACTGACTGGGAATTCTGGGTGCTGCGGTCCAAATGTGTCAGAAAGGCACAAGGTTGGGGAAGGCTAGGTTAAATGTACCAGCATAATTCAGCTTAAAGCTGCACCTGCTAGTAGCTCGGCCTTATTATATTTAGGCCCCACCCCTTGTGCCTTCAGCTCTGCCCACCACTGGAATTTGCCCCTGAGAGCCGCTCAGAATGGAATTCAGCCCTCAGGCTGAAAAAAGCTCTGCATCCCACCCTGACTTCTTGTGTCTGCCTGTTTTCCATCCTAGGAGCATACAACCTGCCCATCCCACGGAAGCAATCCTTCATCTACAACACCAGCAATAAGTGGATTCCAGCATTATAAAGCAGAGGAGCCTGCGGCACTGCTTTGGAGTTTTTTTTAAATTATTATTATTTTATTCTTTTGGTGACTGCTACTGCAATATTCTGTTCCAAAGAAGATTGCTTTCCTGCCCGTGAACAAGAAAATAACAGTCCTCGGCCATTTAGAATTCTGTATGTCCTTTGAGGTTGTCACTGAATCGCTGCATTTTGTGCGCTCGGCATATCATGTCCAGGAGAGATGCCATTTTTGTGTCAATATTATGTATAAAAGCAGAGAAGCCCAATATGCCTGAATCCTGCTTTTTCAGCTAGCAAGCCTAACAAAGGGGCAAAAAATACTGGCTTAGGACCACAGACGGGGGATAATAGTTCTGCCAAATCGTGTGAAGTACGGAGAACATGGGGAGCATGAGAATTCCCCCTTCTTGTAAGGGGGAGCTGCTGCCTCAATGAGGACTGGCTGAGGCAGGGGCATGCTGCTCAGTTTTACCACTCCCACACTTTCTTCGCTGGGGAGCACTTATACACGCCAAGGGGGACCTTTGTGTCTCTAGCTTCCAAGAACAGCACTCAGAAATGAGAATCACTGCCCCTCTGAGGCGCCTGATCCTGCCTAATCTTGCAAGCTAAGCAGGGTCAGGCCTGCTTGAGATCTGGATGGGGGGACTTAATGTTGTGAACTGCCCAGAGAGCTTTGGCTGCAGGTGGTATAGAAAGGTAAATAAATAAGAAGAGCTGCAGAAGAAGGGAACGGGGATTGGGCTTCCTAACTGGCCAAAAGTCCCAGCAGGTTACCCCTGGAGAAGACAACCCAACACATATGTACACTGCACCAGGCTCACTTTCAATCTTTGATCTTTATTACCAGATAATATACAAAACAAAAGTTACAAAAATGAACAAAGCAGATAAAAGGGGAGGGGGACAGAGAAACAAGACAGACAACCCTGGGGAAGTGTGAAGCAGCCTGGTTTTGAAATGCTCTACCATTCTCCACATCATGTTCAATATGAAACAAGATATATTTATACACACACACACATACACACACGTATATATTTATAAAATAAAAAGGAGGCAGAAATGTATAAAACAGTCACTCTTGCCAGGTTCTTCACAGGAGTTGGGGGCATGGAATATTTACATCCAGGGTTTTAAGGGCAAGTACTAAGGCACTGTGAAGGTGTAAAATGCTGCACACGCGTGTATCAGTGTGCGGCGCAACTGTGACAGTCTTTTTGAAGCCTTTTGGCAGTTCTGTGTGGCCAGCGCTTTGGGCTTGCCTGTAATGCCCCAAAGGACAAAGACAATTTACAAAAACCAGCAGCCACTGGGTCAATTTTCCTGAGTGTGAAACAGTGAAAATGTGTCACCTGACAAAGGAGGATAATAATAATAATAATAATAATAATAGTATAAAATATTAATATAATGACAGAATTCAACGGACAGAAGTTCCACATTCACATTGCAAACGGACCTTCTGCACACTCCTCAGAAAAGAGAGTTGTGCCACTCCCTCTCTCGCTTGCTCTCTCTCTCTAGCCCTTTCCTTGTGTCCAGATCAAACACTCTGAGCCAATGATTTTAGCGTGAGGTGGGGTGGGGTGAGGCTCCTCAGTTTCCCCAGGAATCTCCCAGCAAAAGGGTGACCCCTTCAAATCTTCAGAGTTCCTTAAGGGTCACCTGGAATTTCTCCTCAGCTTCCACCACTTCGAGCAAGAAGGCCATGTGGTTGCTGTAATGCTGAATTATGTTGTTGTCCATGTTCACCAGAATTCTGTAAGAGAAGCAGGAGAGAGAGGTCAGGCCTGCAGCTCTGTGGCGTTAAGTCCTGTGCTGAGGCGCTTTAATGGGGCCATTGGTGCTACTGCCCTGGCGAGGCAGCTGCCTTCCTCTCCACTCTCACTGCAGGCTCTCAGCATCACTTCTGCATCCCCTTTAGGTTAGAGCAAAACACAAATGCCTCCACGCTTGCCAGGTTTTACCAAAGAAAAAGAAAAATGATGCTCTGGGTACATGCAGTTTTTCATATTAAACTTAAATCATAACCCCATCGAATCGCAGCAATAAAATGGGGTTTGCTGCCGCTGTTGTGATGCTAAACATGTTTTCTTGGAAATATGTTTCCATTCACTCCAGAAAAGCATCATGTCTGTCTTAGAAAGCAGCGGTCCCCATATGTCCATCCCTGGCCAACTGCCCTGGGTATAAAATGCCTTTAAACATCAGAAGAAAAGATGTGGCATCCACCGCAAGGACGCACAACACAGAATCATGGGAGAGTAGAGTGGGAAGGGGCCAGGAAGGCCATGGGTCCGACCCCCTGCTGTTGCAGGGTTCCAAATGACACCATCCCACCAGGTGGCTGCCCAGTTTCTTTTTCCGTGTCAGGCCTGTTCCCCCTGCCCATCACTACCTGACCATTTGGGGCTGGGCTGGGCTGGACCTCAACCTCAACGTCAGCCTTGGCTGCAAGGCTGATCTTTCAACCCGGTTTAAGGAGAGGCAAGAAATGCGCTTGGATAGCACAACACATGCTCTTTTGCGCAGGAGCTACAAGATGGCTTCTCGTGCAAATACACAAGTGGAAACCGCACTTCCCTTTGCCACCCCTACTTTTTGGCCTCTGGAAAAATAAGGCCAGCAAGCAGCTCTGGGCAGGCCAGGAGCAGCACCGCACAGAATAAACGCTTTACATAGACAGCTCCCTGTCCAATCGTCATTTAATGGGTGTGCTCCATTAATGGGCTCACACAGGGATGGTCTGCGCTGGTGCAGCACAGGGAGAGGTGGTGGGAAGCCATGTGCTCCATGAGTTTCTTTCCGGAAGCTTGGGAGGGTTCCAGGAGAGGGTGGGGGCTCCCAGGAAACGCTGCCATGGTGCGATCACACTGGCTCATTTGCAAAGTTTTATGGGGAGGGGTGTCCAGGTGACATCCCCTTCCATTAGTAGCACTCCTACTTTACCCATCACTTCTTCTGTTCCTTTTTATCCCTGAGCAAAAATGAATCTTTTAAAGTAGAAAAGACAGAACAACGGGGGAGGGGGGCTCTGACTTGTTAGTGCCACAAGCCCTCCACCCGCAAGCATCCCGTGGCATTGTCCAGATGCCTCCCCCAGCAATGAAATCCTGTGAAAGAGGCAGAGTGATCTGTATCTGATTCCGTGCAATGAAACCAAGAGAGCCCTTTGCGGGTCCTGGATATGCTTGGAATAGCAATGCTGGGAGAGGGAATCCAGCGCTTCCTCCCATGCCATTTTCCCCAGTTAAGATGACGCACCTCCCAGCCGTCCCTTTCCCTGTGTGGGGGAAGAACAGGTCCCCTCCCCGGGGCAAACATCCCTGCGGGATAAGCAGTTTTCAGCAGGAACATGGCACGGGAGAGGAGACGGGCACTCCTGCACCCATGCAGGGAGACTGGCCCACGTCTCTGGCGCACCGCAACCAACTCTGCAACCCACAGCACATTAGCGCTGGGTTTGAAAAACACACTGTACCCTTCATGCTAGAATTCAAGGAATGTCACGAGCCTCGGATGGACCAGGGGAAATCCAAGGCCCATAAAATCAGGAAGTAGATACATTATTGTCATTTTTTACATTTCTCAAGTGCACTGTTGGTTGATCAGTTATGTCTTTCTCTTAGGGCACAGAGAGGTATCCCACGTATATAGGCAAGTCAGCATAGAAGAATGACGGGACTCTCTTGTATCGTGGGGACATTGCTGTTTTGTTTTCTTAAAAAAAGATCCTTTCATTCAACCAGGACAGATGAGAAAGTCTGTACCCTCAGCCAAATAGAAGCTTTACCTTTGCCCACCCCCATGTCCAACAACACGGACTTGCAACTTTGAGAAAAAACTTGTGGTGTTGACGGTGCAGAAAGGAATACTTGAAGAGCCCCTCCAGGTTTTTATGGGGTTTCTAGACAAGGCTTTTTACGGGGGGAGGGGGGTTGTTCAAACAAGGCTTTCTTCTAGACAAGGCTTTCTATGGGGCCTTCGTGTGCTGTTGCAATCTTTTATCTTACTGCAGAAAATCCATTGAGGAGAAAGAGCAGAGAAAAGCTGCACAAAGACTTCTAATTGCTGGAGTTCCAGGTGCACAACCTGCAGCCCAGGAGCCCGAGGGCATCCCCCAAGGCTCAAACGGTGCCCTGACTGCAGCTCCAATCCCAACCTGGATTGCTCATTCCTCACTGGTAGCAGCAGCATTGAAAGAGCCACCTGTGTTGGGACCACGGAGGGGTGGGGTGGAAGGAAGGCCTCCTGCTCCCTCTCCCAGAAATCTCCATGCAGATTTCTCCTTCCCTGGAAAGAGCAATCTGGACTAGGATCACTGGGGCATCCCAGTATGCAGCCAGCAAACCTGCCTGCACAGCTGTACATCAAGCTCCCACGCGGAGGCACCTGTGGGTTTTTTGTTGTGCTTTGTCTGCTTGTTTGCTTTTGCCATGCAGGTGCTCTGGCCCAGTTCTCCCACAACGGCTCACCATTGCCTCTGGCAGCTGGGCTGATGGGAGTTGTAGGCCAAAATATCTGAAGGGCCCCAAATTGGCCATCTCAGACATGTTATATAATTAATAAATTTCCAGGAGGAATTTTTTTCAGCCGAAGGTAACAGAAGCAGCAAAGTCTTATTGCGCCTTAAAAACAGTAAGTTCATTCTGGCGTAAGCTTACAGTGCATGAAAGCTTATGCTGGCACATGTTTGTTCGAATGCTTATGCCAGAATAAATGGGTTAACCTTTAAGGTGCCAACATTCCCTATTAGCAGAGCAACCTCATGCAAACTTCCATTCATTCTCCATCCATCCTATTCCAGGCCTGCACAAGCGGGATGCGGCCTGCTAGTCTCTTCTTGCACTTCACCAGGAGCCTCGCCAGAGCTGGCCGTTTTGTTCCCGTTTCGCCTGGGACAGCAAAAGTAAGCTTTGCGAGCTCCGGTTTGTCTACCCTACCTCGCACGGTGCCCCGCAGCGCACCCTCACCAAGGGCCCCTTCGCTTGCCTCGCGCTCTGCTCAGCCGTTGGCTGCATCAGGCACACCCTCTTACGACCGACTGATCGGGCAGCCTGCCTTTTCTTTTCAGAAAATGCCCAGCCTGGACATGGGCCAATGAAAACAATGAGCTCATCTGCCAAATGCGGTTCAGGAGGCGCTGGGGAGACCGTCAAGGAGGAGGACGCCGCCGAGAAAACAGAGCAGCGGAGGAAATGTGGCTGTGAGGAGGGAGAGCTGTTACCCATCTGTCAGGCAAGGAGAGAGAAGGCTGCCGTGCGGTGGAGGACCTGGGGCGGCTCCAAGGCACAGCTGCTGCTTGCAGGAGCTGCTCTGGAAAACCTCAGCCGGCTGGTTCCCATGGAATTAAGCCTGCCCTCCAACACAGGGGGGCCTCTGAGCTTGTTCTGTGGGAGAAGTAGGCCCACGTCAGTGCGATAGCCAAGCTTGGCAGCCGGCCTTGGAACGAAGGACAAAAGGCAACTTGTTAGCTTGGAGAGATGTTGGCTTTGCAGAGCCAGAGTCGCAGCTTTCCTTTTCGCTGTATGTGCAAGCAAGACCCGTGTTCGGTGTAACGGTGCAGCAACCGTGGAGTCCAAAGGGCCGCACGCCCACGTTAGCGGGGAGTGTCTGCACAGAGCAACAGGCCTGAATCCCATGGAGTGCTCCAGGGCCTGGATTGGGGGCTGGCATGGCGGGCTCGTGCCCCAGCAGGGCCCACGGACAAGAGCCCGAGGACTGCTCCGCCGTTTCCTCTCGCTCTGGTCCATTGTGGCAGTGCTGCGGAGGAGGCCGGGCCACGGCCCACCCCATCCGGCTTGGAAACGGCCAGCGGTGTCCACAAGGAGAGAGAGGAGGGGCATTTTGCCGCAGGTGGCCCTGCCAGTGAGAAGGCAGGCTCACTGAGGGAGGGGCCACTGGGGGTGCCTTGCTCCAGGGCCCTCCCAAACGGGGAGCTAGCATTGCACCACATGCCCCAGCTCAGCTCCCCACAGCAGCCCCTGAAGGAATCACCAGGCGCCAAAAGCTTAGCCAGACGGCCAAACCAAGACTCCTGACTTGTTCCCAAACAAACTAGGATTTGGGAACCAAGTATAAGCCCAGACCTCCTGCAGCTGTCTTGCCAGGGGAGCCACAAAACAGGGGTCCTGGTTCTGATATAACACTACATTTCTGCTGCCAGATGAGCTTCTGGTTACTTTACTTTTCATCTCTCCCACTAATAGAAGGGGCTAAGAGGAAATTACTGGGCACATGCACGGCGCACTGGTGGTCAACAATTATGATAAGCCAGGATTCTCCGGAATTCTACATAGCTTCCTGTCAGGTGCAAACATGGCCAATGTGGTATAAAGCCAATACGGGGAGTTGGAGGCCCAAGTTCAAATCCTTGCACACCAACAAAGCTCACAGAAGCCACAAATCTAGGTAAGCTTAGACCAAAAAAGGGCCTACAACTTGCGGCATTGCTGGCTGGGGCATGCTGTGAGTTGTAGGCAGTTTCTCTGCCTAAACTTGCATAAGATTGTGTCTTGAATTACTTTGGGCCAGCCACACTCTGTCTTGACATAACTACTCTCCACATGAAGAAGATAATCCTATGTATGCTGTCAAAGCCCTTTGGTGGAAGGTAAATTGATTACAGCTGTACTGAGAATGAAAGTGATATTTTTAAAGATGGCCTTCCTTTCCAACAATGAATGCTAAAATATAGCTAGCTGGGAAAAGACACTTATATTGATGTTTGAGAAAGATACAAATTCATTTACATTTAAACAATTACTCTGAGATGGAGCTACTGAATCAGACGGAACTATTGAATCAGCTAAATTGTTCTTTGACAATTTTCCAGTCCTCCTTGGGCAGGGGAAAACTTGTCTGCCCCTTTAGGTGATGAGTGTGTGGGAGAAGATAAATGTGGACTCTCCCATAACAGGAACACACATCAGTTGAAGGAAAAATAATTTAGAAATGAAAGGGTATTCTGAAATCACCAGGTAATGCTGCAGGTGATACAGAAGCTGTGCTTCAAGTGCCATTCAAGTGCCTCTTAAAGGGCTGCAGAAGTACTCAAAAAGTGTGGGAACGATTCTGGGAAGTTTTAAAAAGTGATCATTGCAGATTCAACAAGTGCATAGGCTGAGCAGTGCTGAGCTGGACCAAACACTCCACGGCTCGCTCAGCATTTCTGCCTCTTTCACCTTCACACATGGCAGGAGCCCGTGTGTCATGGTGGGTGGGATGGGGTGGGATGGGATGGTGGGGGCTCCTTCGAGATCTTAAAGACAAGCTGGGACAAAGGCGCACTGAAGGGCCTTCTGGTCCCTCCTGCAAAAATGCCAGCCTGGACATTTCAGTGTCCATCCAACTAGTGCAAGGCTGTGTGCGTGTGTTGGCCCACATGTGTTTTCTTCGTTTGAATTCTCTCTCTTGCTACTGCACTCATAGAAGTGTGTGGGCCAACAGCACGGCAGTGGGGCGAGGAGCCCGCTTGCCGGTTGGCCCTTCAGCCCTGCTCGGCACACTTAGCTTGCGCTTTAGCAGAGGCCTGCTTTTGGTGCTGCGCAGTCTCTGTTTCAGGCGCAGAGCAGCTATGAAGAAACCTCAGCCTCTCTTTGGGCTGCAGGCACAGAACTTCAGGGGACTCTGACGTGTGTCTGCGTGTCTGTGGGGATTTGCCGATGTTAATCAGGAGCTAGCCATGGAGCGATTAATACTTCGGTGGTGAATGGGTGTGTGAAGGAGGGAGAGTCCACAGGTAGTGAAATGGGAGTTCGTTCCAGCGGGGCTGGGTGACTGGTGGCCCTCCAGATGTTCTGGCCCACAACCTCTGTCAGACCTCCTCAGCACAGCCAGTTGTGAGAGATGAAGGGAGTTGCAGGCCATACAGCAGAAGGGATGCAGAAAACACTCCCCAATAGATGGCCTGTTTCCATTAAATGGCAAATACAGGCCAAAGTAATCTGCTGTTCTATCTTGAAGAGTCCTAAGAAAGGTTACCTGCAATACTCAAAAGTGCAAATCCCACAGCCAAAGAAAACCCAAACAGGTGAAACCAGCACATGGGAACAGTTCTTCCCAGACCATCATTTCAAGCAGAATGCGAAGGACATGGAAAACAAGCTTCTCACAAAGAAGGGTTTTAGGAAGCGCTAGTTTTCCGTGCACATGAGCATTCAGACATGCAGTCTCCCCACCTGGCTGCGCTACACACTTTCTCCACACATCTCAGCAGGCTCTGGTAGAGGCCTTGTAAGGCCAGGCCATACCGGGCATTGTCACAGCCTGCACCTTTCTCTTTCCCTTCCTTCTGCTTTCAACACTGTGTTCCCACCGCACAACACACCGTGCTTGGACCGGAGGAAAATACCTGCCAGCCTAGGATAACATGCCCTCCATCTGATGCAGTCAGCTGCAGTCTGCATGCCTTGATTTTATTGTTCAGTCTCTTAATGTGCCACAGCAGACTGAAACAGCCATGCTTCAGGAACCCTTCCGTGCAGCTCCATACAAAGCCAGACAGAAGGAAAATGGAACGCTATTTTAACAAAGCCTTGGGAGGGGGCTGGAGTCGCAACCAAAACTCCAGTCTGTGCGATGGGCCAAGGTGTTCCACACCAGACACAACAAGATTAGGCGAGGGAAAAGTTGTCTGCCCCAAGCCAAACACGCTCCTTGTCTAACAACATGGAGCAGGGGGGTGAAAGGATTAGCAGCAGTCTGGCACCCTCCCTCTGGTCCATTTCTTTTCTTCTCCCCCAGACTCAGATGGCAATGTGGAATGCGAAAGACCCTTAAGCCCCAGCGGGAAGGCTGCTCCATTGTTAGGCCTGGGGGGAGCACTGGCTGGAAGTTGCCCGGTCCAGGCAAGAAAGGGAAGGGTTTCTTCGTTCCCAGTTTCCCAGCTTACTTTCCGGAGGCCCCTCAGGGCTGCACCAAGGTGGCATGAACAACCTGGCACCACAGCGGGTGTGAGGCAGCTGGGGCCCTTGGGGGCCCCAGGAAGCCCTTCACGCTCACACCCCAGCCCCCACGTCTCTGGCTTTTGTGGCTGTATGTTTGGCAGCAGGGAGGTACAAGCTGTGGGTTCTTCAGCTAATGCCCCTAAAGTGGGGGAGAGCTGAAAAGGAGCTTGGGGTGCTTCCAAGCAGAAACCATAAAGGGTGGCCAGCCCGAGCGTGCCGGTGGAGGGGGCCAGCTGCCCCTTCAGGGGGCTTGAAGCAGGGAGTGGAGGAAGAGATGCTCCGGGAACCATATTCACATCTCTGCCAAGCCCACGCCAAAAGTGGAGTGTTGCAAAGACCTCAGTTCTCACCCACCCCTTGCTTCCTAACAAACCCGTGCAGGGATCACCTGACTGACCATTAGTCAGGGCTGTTAGCCTTCCTGAGATCTAGCACCGTGGCATCTTTACTTGAAACAAAAGTTTGCTTTTCACGTGTCGTGAGGATGAAAGGCTTTTGAATAAACTGACCACCTTGACCCTGGCTGCATCATACATTGCTTATTATGTGTAGCCCTTGTGCAGGGAATGTTTTCCTGACCCTCCCAAGAGCCACCAATGATGTAAGGAAGGGGTGGGGAATTTATTATGTAGTGGTCCCAAATTATGACCTGCAAGGGGCTAAAATTATAGGGATGGAGTGGTGGGAAACTCATCAAGATGTTAATCTCTGTCATGAGCATGACATAAATCATGGATTTCTGCTTTAAGTACAAATGCCATGGTGCTAGCCCTCATGAAGATTAATGGCCCTGGCTGTAGACAACATCAGTTAAACTCCAGCAGCAACAGCGATGGCTTGAATGACAGCATCTAAAACCATCAAGCAGTTTTGTTTCAGGGATCCAGCACACGCTGCTTTCGGTCCAAGACCGCATTCTTCCAGTGTCACCTGCCACTGAGAGCAAGGAAAGGGTTGCTGTATCCTGCTGGCTTCGAAAAACAAACAGTGGTGGTTGGATGACTGAGATAAGCTAAATCTGTTATGGCCTCAGGCAGCTACCTTGGGAGATAACAAATACCCATTAAATTACCCCGACTATTCTGCATTCTCTCTCTCTCTCTCTCTCACACACACACACACACACCAAGCTCTTGCTAATTTATTTTCCATAGGAAAAAATGGCGTGAAATGCCAGAATGCTTGCTGGGCATTGTAGTCTCTGGAACAAGGAGCAGCCCTCTCTCCGTGGCCCCAGCCAAGCACTCCAGCAGCAGTTCTCACGGCTGGCCTCCACCAACCTCCTCTCATCGCGAGTGGACCACCAGCTTTCTTCCCCAGCCAGCATGGCCACAGCTGTGATGAGCAGCCAGGCCAAGAGCTACCCAGCACCGGGTGCAAAACACGGACAGCTCAAGCCTCTCCTTGGCGATGCTTCCTCCGCGGTCCTTTTTCCTCGGCTCTGCAGCAGGATGAGTAAGGGCCCCGCAGCCAAGCCTCAACCCTGCGCACACTCCGCGTGTTTGGGAGCAGTGCTTCCCCAGCACTTGGCACCCTGAGCATTCTCTGGCTTGCTGCAGCAATCACACTGACGAGACTTGTGGACAAGGCTTTTGTGCCACTCTCTCACTCGCCCAGGTGCAATTCTGGGGCAAGGAGGTGTCCAGAAGTCTTCAGTCTTCTACTAGCGCCCTCCTCAGGGATCATATTCCATCTTTTTCCTGAGCAGAGAAAATCCGTTCAGGAGGAAAAGATGGAGTGGCTGCACAGTGCGGTAGAATCTGAAAGCGCCTTCAAGTGTAACGGGGGTGCAGAGCCCGCTGGTTCTGGTCCGGCAGCTCAAGCATTCTGCAGGTGAGCCATGTCACATGTGAAGCTTGGCTCTAGGGGCTATCAAAGACTGGAGGCCATCCCGGTGTATTTGCTTTGGTTAAAGCAGTTCCGGGACCCTACTTGACTTGGGCCTTCCCCCCAGGTTCAGTCACACACACAAGTCTACCATTGGCTACAGACACCTTCAACAAAACAGTTTCCCCACTCCCTGCCCAATAGCAGGGGAAGAGGCCGTTTCCATCAAGGAATGGCTCAGGCAGAAGCAAGCACTCCTGCCCCGGTTCAGATGTCCCATGATCTCCCATGCCAGGATTAGTTGTCTCCAAAGAGAGGTTTCAGCTGCTAATTCCCACATCCAGTGCTCCTCCCAGTGTGGCAGCAGAGGTCAACAATGTGGCTCGGACGGGTCATGAGGCCTCCCCTCTCTCCAGGACCGGCATGGCAGATCCTCAGGCACAGGTGCATGAGCAGGAGGGAGCGATGTGCTCATGCCCTGCATGTCTGCCTTGTCCTGCCACTGAGCCTGGAACCAGATCCACATGATGCTCTCCATGAGAACTGAGTAGAGTCTCTGCTGCTAATAGTTCTATAGCACTGACAGAGTTCTATGCCTGCTAAAATTCTGCCTACTCACATGCTGCACTGGAACGACTGTGCCTGGTTTCTAGGAAAGTACACATCAGCAAAACCTGACCTTGCCAAAGTTCTCCATATTCCATCTTGAAGTTCGTTCTGTCCATACCAGATTGCAAGTTTGCTGGGATTTTTAATTTTTGTTTCAAGCTGTTTGCTTATTTTTGTGTATATCTTTCCAAATGTACACATCAGCTGTGCATTTCCTTGAAGTGGATGCATTTTCTCCTGTTTAAAGCATATTTGTGTGATTTTTTCCCCAAAATTACACATGTTGATACACATTTTCAAAATGTATGTATGCTGTTGCATACCTTTTTCTAAATTCCACCACAAAATCAGAAATGAAAGGACTTTCACCCCAGACTGTACTCTGGCCCATGTTCAGGTAGATCCTGATAAAAACCAATCTAAAATGGATTTTCCAAACTTTCCTACAATTTTCCAGCACAGAAGCTACCACTTTAGCCGCACAGATTTTGAGTCAGGGCAACGAATGAAGAAAAATAAAAGCACAAAGTGCAAAGCGGACGGGCTGCCACTTACCCTCGTTTGCACTTTTTGTAGACTTTATAGATGCTTTCTTCGGGCAAACCGTATTTTTCTGAAATCTGGAAAGGAAACAGAAGTTCTACCGATTAAATATAAATCACGTATATTCACAAAGAAGCCAGTGAAACTATATGAACTGGACAATGCTTTAACGGTATCAGAGAATGCTGAAGCCACGCTGGAAGTACTGAACCTGTGTGAGGCTTCCCTAAATAGGGAAAGCCAACCAAACAAACAAACAACTTCCTAATAAGGGAGCTTCACTGTGGAATAAATTGCCTAAAGAGGTTGCCAAATCATCTTCTTTAAAAGCTGCCTGGGCACCCACTGTACAAGCCCCGACGCAGGAGAGTGATTAATTGCGGCTTCTTCGATCATCCATACAGGTGTGTGACCACACGTGGAAGGGCTGGTGTGAACAGAGCGACACAAACAACGCGTGAGCCAACCGCCAGCTCCATGCGCCTGTGGCAAGCTTGCGCACACTTCTGCAGGAAGGGATCGCCCGTGTTCAGCCTGAGCACTTGCAAGTTCCTCATCGCTCGCAAGATCAGGGGAGAGGTGCGGGAAATGCGCCTTGATGGCAGAGGACGTGCCTTGCATGCACACGATCCTAACTGCAGTCCCTGACCCCCATCCCCCAGCGACAGCAGCACCCAGGCAGTTAGATGGGGTTATGGAATGGTGCATACAGAAGAGAGGCTAGTTCCTCGTCCCCTTCGTCAGAAAGGTGGTGAAGGGAAACGGAGTGAGGGGGACACCGGCACTGAGCAGGTCTGCATCCCCCTGCCTAAAATGCTTCGCAATACCTGTTCTGCTAATCCTCACACCAACCCTGCGGATAAATCCACACTGCTACTTTCGTGGCATGGAGGCTCCGATCTGGCCAAGGCTGCAGGGCGATGCGCTCTGTGAAGGGTGCAGGAAGAGCCACGCGGGGGCAGACCAAGCATGGGCCCCGTGGCAGCTCAGGATCAGCACAGCACCCACTCACGCCCCCAGCCGCCGGCACCCTGCCTCTGGCACAGGGGGCACGCAGTCCTCCAGACCAGAGCCCCCAGCAGCCACGTCCTCAAATGCGTCCCTTGTTACAGCTGTCCAAGTTGGCAGCCACCACAGTGTCTTGTGTAAGTCAGTCCCATAACGTGCTGGGTAACCAAGTACTTCCCTTTGTATGTCCCATCATTCGGCTGCAAGGGACAGCCCTGTGGGGTGTCTGTATTAGAAAAACTAATCTAATTTAAAAACTAATCTGCCTTCTTGCAGATGTGTTCCCAGCTGTCAGCACTCAAGTTGCCATCTTTGCCTTGCTCCCGTTTCAACTCAGAAAGTTTTAAGTTCTTGGTTGTACCACTGGACCTACTTGTTGTAACTGTTTATTTACAACTTTTATTATTTTATAATCTTACTATCTCATTGTTTTATCATTACTATCTTATGGCATTTCATGGCACTGCTATGCTATGCTATGATGCTATGACCTCTGATTACAACAATAAACTTACTGATTGATGAACTGATTGATAGATTTATGGTGGGGGGGATGTCTCCCAGTACACGTTTTCCACACTGTGACACCTCTGTCGTGTCTCCCCTTCGTTTGCCATCAAGCTGTCTCCAGTAAGGGAGGTTCCTCCAAAATCTCCTGTCCTTGACAAGCCCGCTTAGCCCTTGGACACGTGAGGCTGTGGGGTCCCTTGTCAAACGGATCCACCCCATAGCTGGCCTTGCCCCTCTTCTTCTGCCTTCTGCTTTCCCAGCACCGCCTCCTCCAGCGAGTCTCGCCTTCTTACCCTTTTGCTAAGCTACCAAGGCCTAGTCACCGTTCTCCTCACAAGGGAGCTGCCCCAGCCCCTTGGCCGTTTCAGCCGACCTTGCCTTCACTTTCCCCACTATTAGTAATACAAATATTTGGCGTTGTCGTTGCTGGCAAAGAGAAGCCGATTCAGGGAGTCCCCCGTCCACATCTCATTCCAGCAGTGACCTCCGCAGGTCCAGCGGCGAGCCTCAGCCTGTTGTTCTTAGCCCTTCCCAGTACGACGTGGAGAAACACTAAGCTGCCTTACGAGGAGCACGGAATCGACTGTATGAGGCGCCATTTGCACGCTCAAAGTGCTGCACGGGGCAGGAGGGTTATCTAGTGGGACTTGCACGCTGGAC
This sequence comes from Varanus komodoensis, assembly GCF_004798865.1. Lineage (NCBI taxonomy): Eukaryota > Metazoa > Chordata > Lepidosauria > Squamata > Varanidae > Varanus > Varanus komodoensis. The sequence goes on from NW_025336635.1 coordinate 1,545,070, forward strand.
TCCGAGCGACGGCACCCCTTTGCTCCGAAGGCAGCCTCACTGAGCTGCTTTCCGGGCACCACGTGGGGGGCAGGCCAATTGGGGCGGTCTGTGGTCCAGTTTCCGCCCCCACCCCGAAGCGCACTAGTTGCTGCACACCTGCTCCACACTGAAACCCCACCAGCAAAATATTTGATGCTTTGCTGCTCAAATGTGGCGGCAAACTGTAACTCAGACTCAGAACATCCTCACTGAGCTCGAAAACAAGGCTAAAGTTGGCACATTGCAGCATTTTGCTGCGAAATTTTGGTTTGGGGGCCACCGGGTGGCTGCAGGGCCCTGCCAGAGGCTGTGCCCCCCCCCCACATCTTCCTTCCCATCCCTCCTGCAACTGCTCTTCTTGTGCAGAGGACTGGAGGAAAGGCGATTTTGCCCACCGGCGTTTGTTCTCCAGAGCTGTTTGCTCTTTTCCCATTTGAACATGTGCAAAGGCAACACACACACACACACACACACACACACACAGAGCACAGCCATAGAAATGACTATCAGATCTTTTCAGGAGATTGTTTGCTCTATTCCCCACCTCTGCAAAGAAGAGTTGGGGTTATCAGTAATTGTGCTGATACGCATCACAGAAATATGCTTAGACATTGTGTGCTCTTCAAACATTGAGAAAGGGGTGTGTCTGTGTGTGCACGTGTGGGGTGGCGGGGGTGGGGGGGCAGGATTTTCCAGCCAGCCCAAGGGAAAGGAGGTGAGACGTGGAGATACAGGCCTGGGAACCTGATTAAAGAAGGGGCCTTTGATGGTGGGAAATATGAAAGCCATCAGCATTAAAATCACACACACACACACACACACACACACCCCAGCTAGATTCAAAAGGCAGCTGCAACTTGCTATAGTGGCATCTCGAATGTACAGTTTATCTACATTTGTGCAAGAGGGTGAGTGCAGGAGTCATAATTCACAGCCCTTCTAATGATATTATAATTAATCATTATAGTCTAATGCATTTCTGTGCAAGGGCCATAGGCACCAGGGCTGGTCTCTTTCTGGACAACCAGCCTGCCCTTCTCCCATCCATCAACATGGCAAGCGCAGCTGCCCAGGCCTTAAGGGGCCTGCCTTTTCCCAGCAATCCTCGCCGGCGAGCCTTCCTAGCCCATCGTGGCCCGAGGGGTGAAGACCTCTGCCCCCGCTGCCTGGGGCCCCCATCCCTCAGAAGCCACCCTGCGGCCTTGGGCTGGCTGGCACCGGGCGTAGCTGTTGGCACATCCGACAGACTGCTAGCCGGCTCACTTTTGGGAGTCAGCCGAGCCGTGTGGAAGCAAACGACACAGGGGCCAAGCCCCGTCCCGCAGCAGCCAGGGTTCTCCAGGTGGCCACGCGCCCTTCCCTTGGCTCCACGCCACAGCCCGGTTTCCCTGCACCCCTGCTGCCTTTGGCCCCACTCCCTTCGGGCTCCGCCGTCCCCCTCCTTGCAGACGGAGCGCTTGACTGAAATGGAGTTTGGTGTGTGGGCACGAGGGGTCCTGCTTCGCGGGGCTGGAGGGGCTGCATTCCTGCCAACTGCCCGGCAGCCCGGGGTCTCTTCCGCCTCTTCTGCCAAACGGAGCCCTGGGGTAAAGCGGGCCGTGCAGTGACGGCGTACGTGCACGGAGGCATACAAACGCAGGCGCGGGGCGTGCCTGGGCCTGTTGGGCCTCTGTTGTATGCAGAGTTGCGTTTTTCAATAAAAGGGAGATGCAGCGTTAATACGCGGTTTCGTGCCACTTTAACACCATCCTTCCTGGCTTTTGTTGTGAGTGAAACTCGGGAGAAGACCTTGGCATGCGGCACAGCAATCCAGGATCCGATTCGGCTGCCCTGCGGGAGGGGAGCAGCCTGGGCCGGGCCGGGCCGGGCCGGGCCGGGCCGGGCCCGCTCCGAGAGCAGACCATACCTGCCCTAGAAGCACTGGCCGCTGCCTCACTAGGTAGCGCAGCACATGCTCTGACGCAGCAGAAGAACCGGGAGGAAACCCACCGCATTCCTCAGGCCTTTGAGGTCCGGCGTCTTCAGCATGAGCGCATCGAAAACCTCCTCTGATTCTCTTCGCACATAGAGCAAGACTGAAAGGTAGAGAAGAAGTTTCATGCCCGGGTTCAGCCCCTGCACTTGGGTCAGATCCAGCGGCCAGCATTAAAATGCACCCCCTCCCCCCAGGAAGCGCTCCCTGCAGCACCGCACGCCCCAGCAGGGCTTTGGCAGGGCACTCGTATGGGCCCCTCTCTCCCTGCATGCACCTCCTCCTCCCCTTTAGGAGGAGCCTAGAAGGCCACTGGCCCATCCATCCACCTGCTCGGTGGAGGACTCGCCTCCCAGCCAAATACTAACCTGCCCTGCCCCCGCTTAGCCTCCCTTGACACCAGCCCTGGCCAGTCGCTTCTCCTTGACCCCACCGTCTTTCTCAGCAGCTTCTGGATGCGGTCCCCCAAGCCCAGGGCTAGTTCCAGTCCTTCCCTCGAGTCCCTTTTCTAATGCATTCCTGCTGCTTATTCCCACATGCATCTCAAGGGTTCTCTCGTCTGTCTGCTTGCCTCCATTGAGGCTGCTGGCTTCCTTACCTTGTCCCTTGGCTCTTTTTTGCACAAGGGTATGGAGAGGGCAGAATTCCCACAGTAGGCTTACCTCTTTGAGGGTCTTCTCTTTTCGCTTGTTTTGATACTAAAGAATCAAATTCATCTGGGAATGAAGGGCAGCTCCGCTTTAAAGGCAGCCTAGGTGAGGAAAAGGAGAGATCAGAAGATTCCATGGCAGGTACCACTCCATGGATATTCCCAAACGACTCAAATGTATGGCTGTTGTGCTCTTTTTAAAGCAATACACCAATGTTCATACATTTCAATAGGACCATTGCCAAAACATGTTTGGGTGGATTGTGCGCAGAGGTGCAGCTCATCAGCTTCCATCTTGGCACCCCAAGCCCAGTGTCTTTCTTGCCACATAGCACAGTGCTGAGGATTCCCTCGGAGGAATCCCCAGTGATTCCCTGACCTGACATGATGGTGACGATCTTTCAGTTTGAGACTGAAGTGCCATATCTTGGAGAAGTTCTTAGAGGCCACATTGTGTGGTGGGTGGGACAGAAGGATGGGCCAAAAATGCAGCATATATTATCCTGCTAAGCCTTGGAAGTGACCGTCCAACCCTCAGAATGGGGAAACCATGGTGCAAAAGCTGGGAAGCCATCCAGCGATTCACTGTCAAGGAAATGCAGGTCTGGCCAGAGAAAGGGGACACGGTGGTTTGGAAAACCCATGAAGAAGATTAAATTGGACTGGGACCCCAATTTGGCCCCAAGTCTTAACTGGCAGGCCGCCTTATCCGTCATGGCTGAGTTGATGCTATATCCTTACTCTTAGTCTGACCAGAAACCAGTCACACGGTAGAGCCCTTATCTCTCTCCAAGGAATTTTACCACGATTGGACACACATCAGAAAAAGCCCCACCACTTGCATTTGGTCATGTATATTTTGCCTTTCTTTACTGTAGAACTCACTGCCATCTACGGCAGCGTCACAGGCTGAACACAGCTGATGCCTCGCTGTAATCCAGCACGTCTGAACCTGGTCGGTGCCGGGACCACAGACCTGCACGGGATGCTCTGAGCTTCCCAGAGGGAAGGCAGCAAAATAGCTGCTTCTTCTTCAAAGGGTGCCATCCAATGACACTTGGACAAAAAAAGTACTCAACCCTCAGCACATCCCAGTTGCTAAACACGGGTAGAGCTTCGCCTGAGGTTTCTGGGAATATTTTGAGCAAGTGAGCAACAGAAAGCGTTTGTCCTCCCACCCGCATACCTGCTCGGGTCCTGTGGAGCGCCAGCAGTGGGTAATACCTGTTGGAGAAGAGACAAGATGGACACACTTTAGAGGAAGTCGGTCCTCTGGCTTGGAAAAGGGTTCCAATTCTGGAACCAAACCACTGGCCCCTGAGGAGCAGCCCCGCCTGTTTTGGACCCAGACAAAGGCTCCACGCAGCACCAATTCGCTCCTTGGCCCAGCCCACTTAGCAGCTGCTTTTCCAATGGGAAAGCCTCCAGCTGCTTTGTAGGGTGACTCCCAGAACTCTCAGGCAAGGCTGCTGTGAGCAGTTAAGGGACATCTTTAGTAGGTTCATGTGTCAAAGGTGAAAATGCTTTTGCTAAAACCACACGGTGAGGCTGAGTGACATTGCTATAATTACAAAGTTTAAAACAACCACACAAAAATTAAGCAGCCCTGTGATAAGCATAGCCTGCAATTACTCTTGGGCGTACCCAAATATGGCTCTCTCTGAATCCGGTCCCTCCCCAACAGAAATCTGAAATGGCGTCGCTGCGGCATCATATTCTTCGCAGTTCGATCCACCTGTTCGCAGTGCCATGCCCCTCACAAACGGGTTCCACTTGCACTTTGAAATTCTGCCTCAACACCCAGCTTCTTGCCCCCTGGGAGCCACCATCAGGAGATGCCTTACTGGATGTAGATCCAGATTCATTCCTATTTAACACTCATGGCTTTGCCCAAAGAAGGCTGAATTTTAGCGTGAGGGTGCTACAAATCCTCCCAGAGATTCCTAGCATGATCCCAGACCAAGGAGAAGGCAAATCAATATTGAAACCTGTGGAGTTGAAGTACCTTTAGCTTAGTCACATTCTTATATCTGGTTGCTTATGTCTTGCTTTGATGCATTTCTTCTTGAGCCGCACAAAACTCAACATGTGGTTTTTGAAACAGAAAGCCTCTCTCATCCCTCCACTTCTGTCAACATCCCTCCCCTTGCCATTGAAATGTTCCTTCAGGATAGATCCGGATGACTACCCGAGCCCGCACAACCTCAGATCTACCGTTGGGGGCACTGGAGCAATTGCATGGGGCCCTGAGTATCCACTGGTGCCAAAGAACGGAAGGCATGTGCACATATGAAATCAGGAGGGTGGGTACTCGGAGGAAGGCTTTCTCTGCGGTGGCGCCCAATCTATGGAACGCGCTCCCCAGAGAGGTCCGCCTGGCGCCGTCGTTATTTGTTTTCCGGCGCCAGGCGAAGACCTTTTTATTTAAGCGTCATTTTAATTGTTAACAATATTTGTTTATTTATCTGGCCAGGGCGACTTCTTTTATATTGTTATTTATTTTAT